>NC_049219.1:9301191-9376191 GCF_013347855.1 Anguilla anguilla | reverse complement strand
TTGTATTGTGGAAAAATAGGAATATCATGTATCATCGCTTATCATGGAGGCAGCTATGGTAACGGGGCACGGTCTGTCAATCATAGCTAACTGACAGTTCTCATTACCACGCCCAGACAGTTCGGATCAACTTTTTTAGTGGGGAATTTAGGCTTAGAAAAATACATTGTTTTAAAATACATTTAAATTACTGAATAATAAATAAATAAAAATAATGCAGATTTGTTTTGTTTTTGCCTAAAGACAACTGGCGTCACATTCAACCACCATGTTACTCCTTTAATAGACTGGTATCGTTTCCCTGTCCGCAAGGGGGCAAACAGCTCAGAGGCTGGATGGCTGGAGTCGTTCACAATCCTGAGCGCGCACGTGAGCGCGCTCTGGAGTGGTAAATGTCGGTGGGGAGAACAGAACGGCTGTTTCATAAGAGGTAACTGGTAACAGCTCCTAAGCCTTTCCACGGTCGCCTAGGGTCCTGTGCACTTAACTGGCATTCTAGTTTCTGTTAGTACTGTTGCTTGGTAACCCTGATACTTTTCTCAAGATCAGGTTTTTTGTACAAGGAGCCGTCGGCTGGTTTGAAAGCAGTTGAACGCGCACTGAGTTTATCTTTCACGTTTCTATTGAAGGCTTTTGGTCGGGCTGTGTTCAACTCTGTTGCTTGGCACATGTGTATCGATCCAAAAACTAATTGAGTCTATTGTGACATCACAATACTCGGCAGGGTCCGGGGTCGCGTCCTCTGAGCAGCGCTGCAGAGAGCTCACTTGCTTTTGTGCTTTCTGTCAATGCCGTGTATATTCCGCGGCAGCAGAAAGACGGAGGCATGATTAGAGTTGCCATTTTGCTATTAGGCCTGTCTGTTGCATTATCCCCGTTAGGCTGATACCCCTAGCAGTTGTTATATTTTTTTGTGATTCCTTGGATTTATACAATATTATGTCATCTGTATACATGGATAGTTTGTATTCTTGATTGCTGATTTGTAAACTGGTGGTGGAATCTAATATTCTGATTTTGCAGGCTTGTGGTTCTACTGCTAGCTTAAGTAATAGTGGTGACAATGGACAACCCTGTTTTGTGCCTGGATGTAGATTGAATGGATGTGAATTATGCCGTTTGTAGATATAGAGACGTGTGGATTGTTAAAATAATATTTATTTACTCTGACTCTGTCTTTCTCTCTCACACACACACACACTCAGACACACACACACATTTATATATACACACACACAGACACACAATCTTTTCTCTCTCTCTCTTTCACATACGCACACACACATATATGCACACACACACACACAAATATATATGCACCAGCACACACACAGACACATACATGCACAGTCTCTCCTCTCTCTTTATTCCTTTCTCACACACAGTTTCTTCTTTCTCTCTCACGCACACGTACATGGACATACACACACTGTCTCTCTGTCATACACCCACATACACACACACAGTCTGTCCTGTCTCTCACACACTCACACACAGACACACACACACAAACAAACACCCACACACACTCAACAGCTCACGTAGCGTGTAAATATCTGTCCTCGGTGGCCTACCTGTTTCAAGGCTGAGCTGTTGTTGCTTCTATTTCCACTTCAACAATAACAGCACTTATAGTTCAGCAGGGCAGCTCTAGCAGGGCATAAATTTGACAAACTGACTTGTAAGGAAAGGTGGCATGACAGTGCCATGTTAAAAGTCACTGAGCTCTTCACTATGATCCATTCTACTGCCAATGTGCCTGTGGGCCACCATCTTATATCCGTGCGGGGGAACGTGTACAATAGATACAGTCGTAAGGGTGTTGTGGTTTGTACACAGTCCCGGATTCACTGTCACCAGTTCTGCTAGCTCTCCTGTGCCTGGGGAGAGGAGGGGGGCCATGCAGCTCCCCTGTCCCATTAGAAGGGGGGGGGGGGGGGTCTCTTGGTGGTGGTGGGGGCTTCTACAGGTGGCCATTTGGACAATTAGAATGTAGCGTGAAATGTGAGCTTTTCTCAGGAAGGCAGTTGGGGAGAAACATTTGGGGAGAGCTGCTTAATAGAGTCCTGGAAGCCATAGACATTTCTGTGTGAAATGATCTGCTCGTGTTCTTTATCAGAACAGATACTGACACTGAGCAAGAGTGTCTGTTTTATGTTGTGTTCAGTCATAGTCAGTAGAACTTAAATTCACCCCCCAGGGAAAATTGTGGGTAACAGAAAAAATCTGCATGTATTTGTCAGCCTTTAAAAAATCGACTTTCATGTTATGGTGGGGTTCTATTACTTGCTCTGCTGTAATTCCATTTTTTGTCCAGAAAATCATTCACCTGTAGCACCCTGAACTAATTCCACCAATGCAGTCTTTCCAACCATCTTTTAACAAAGATTGTTAATGCCTCTGTTTTCATTTACATAATGTATGTTCATATGTAACATATTTTGATTATATTTTATTTTAAACATTCCCCCCCCCTTTTTTCTCTCCAGCTTGTCTGCAGAAGCAGGAAGTCCCCAAATGGAGGCACTGTGTAAGCATGAGTTTGGTTTTGTTTGTTTTTGTTTCTGTGCACCACATTTGGCATATATTAGTGTATTACTACTGCCAGTCTTACATACTGCTACCTTTCTGCAATCAAATGAGTTCATTTGATTGCGTAGTAGTATGGGGGACTGTCAGTAGTAATGCACTAATGGAGAGTGGGGCCCAGTCAAATTTTTTTTTTTTTTTACCTTCAGAAAATTTTGAAATTTGCAAAAAAATATTATAACCCCCATGTTGCATTCTCGGAATTTTCGGGGGGCCAGATTGCCTACCCCTCCACTCACACCACACACACACCTCCCCCGCCCTTGGGGACCACCGACGTTGCTCAGGTGCGGTCTCGGGGAATCGAACCATCAACCTCTACCTCCTGAGGATCGGTTCAGCCCCCTACGCCACATACTCCTTCGCATTTGTCTTTCATTTTTTTGCGCATTTAAACAGAACAATGGACAAAAGCTGCACAAACTGAAAGGAGAGAGGGGGGATTGAACCCCAGACCTTGGCGCTGTGAAACAAGGACCATTCCTCTCTGCCACCGCAACTTCGACGTGTTTGCTTGTCTTTCTTGCAGTGAAATCAAGAAGCTGACTCCTCAGAAATGGAAAAGGGAAGAGGAGGAATCGGGGCTTGAACCCTCAACCTCAGCATTCAAACCCCATGTCAATGCCACTACACCACCATCATGTCTGGGTTCTCAGTCGGTAGTTTCCAGTGCTCTACAGAGACATTGTCAATCGGATGAGATTTATAGATGAAGAGAGTCAAAAGGAGAGAGCTGGGCTCGAACTCTGTACCTCTGTAGCCAGAGGCGGAGACACTACCATTAAGCCACGGTGGGATTAACGAGTTCGGCGGTGATTTTTTGGATAGAAGAAGATGAGCCCAGAGGGACAAAAATTGGGAAGAGCTCTGAATTAACCGAATAACTCCGCATCCAAAGACGACAATTTTCACGACACAATTATCTTTGATATGGTTTTGGAGTCTCTGTGGGAGGAGGGGGCAGGGTTCAGGGGGTGGGGGGAAAGGAGAGGGAGGGAAATTGAACTTACATCCTTCTGCTTTGTGGAGTGAGGTCCTGTTCCCTGCACCACAGAGCTCATCAAGGTTTATACAGACATAAACAGGAAGAGGTCAGCCTTGAGTCACAGATCCAGAGCAGGTGCTCTCCCTCTTGAGCAGACAGGCAAGGCCAGACAAGAGAAGTCATCATGCGTATAGCTTTAACACAAACACTTTCATTAAAAACTCTAATATGTGTTTGCTTTCTTTTAAAGTGTTTTAAAATGTAAAACACGTAGAATTATGTCCCTAAAACACGAAGAAGAGACTGTGGCGAAATATAAACCCACAGCTTATCGTATGTAAGCTACTTTGTGAAGCTTTTGTTATATGTAAGGAATGCTTGTGCTGTTGTTATTTGTGTATTGAACAAGTGATTTGAAGTCCCATCCAATCAGATGATCTAATTACTGGGGTAAAGGTGTGCCTGCGGGTAATTGGTTGGTTTTAAATGATGCCTTTGAATGTTTTCCTTCACCGTGATTAAAAATGAGATGGTTAAGCTAGCCGGTACTACATTTCTGAGAACACTGATCTCCTCTGCTTTCATGAAGTGCTGTGGATGTGTGCTGGGGACAGGGCTTGTAAATGCACATTATTTTTGTTCTAGCCCCACGGTGGTGGAATGACCTTCCTGTGCAAGTCAGAACAGCAGAGACCCTGGCCGTCTTCAAACGTAGACTGAAGACTCACCTCTTCAAGCTACATCTCACCTCATCACCCCCCACTACCCTCTAACATCCATTAAACCTCAACTGAGTAACCACGCGTCATGTTATTTTCATGTAACTAGGTTCATCTACAACTAGGTGGGTGGGGGGTGGGAATTTATATATATTTAAAAAAAAAAAAAAAAAAAAAAGGGGGTACAATTCACACTTTTTGCAAAGTTATACCTATTGTAGCTCTCTTGCAGGAATGTTGTAAAGCGCTTGTCTCTGAGTTTTGTAATGCACTTGTTGTAAGTCGCTCTGGATAAGAGCGTCTGCTAAGAATCTATAATGTAATGTAAATTTAATGAAAGATAACTCAGTGTATGTTCTGCAGTTTCATTAATCTTTGAAAGATGTGCTGTCATTGCTCAATAAAAAATACACAATAAGAACAGTTTTAATTTCAGTAGATATTTATTATTTTGAATTGTGCGCAGCATTAAAAATCTTCATACAAAAAATATTTTTGATCATAACGAAGGAGTGCAGAACTTTTTAAGCCCGACTTGCTCTGCTGTAATGTCATTTCTTGTCCAGCAGAGGGAAGCAAACCCTTCACCTGTAGCTCCCTGCACCAATTCCACTGATGCACACCCCCGTAAACTACAGCTTCCTGCAAACAAAGTTGGGCTCAGTTTAAGCATGCATAATAAATAAATAAATAATACAAATACAATATCAAATTAAGATTACGGTGACACCTATTGATTCGCTAACCTGGAGAAATGGGAAGTGCAATACAACGAATTCATAATCAAAGATATGTAAACAATCTACATATTATGGTAATGCATGGACATGTTCTTTCCTTGTGTGTGTGCGTGTGTGTGAGAGAGAGAGAGAGAGAGAGAGAGAGAGAGAGAGAGAGGAGAGATTGTGTGTGAGAGAGAGGTGAGACTGTGTGTATGAGAGAAAGAGAGAGAGACTGTATATGTGTGTGTGTGTGTGGGCATATATATGTGTCTGTGTGCATGTGTGTGAGAGAGACAGGAGAGACTGTGTGTGTGTGTGTGTGTGCGTGAGAGACAGAGAGAGAGGAGAGACGGCGTGTGTGTGTGTGTGTGTGTATGAGAGAAAGAGAGACTGTGTGTTTGTGAGAGAGAGAGAAAAAGAAAGACAGGAGAGATTGTGTGTGTGTTTGCATATATATGTGTGTGTGCGTGTGGGAGAGAGAGAAGAGACTGTGTGTCTGTGTGGTTCGTGTGCGTGTGAGAGAGAGGAGAGACTGTGTGTCTGTGTTTGTGCGTGTGCAATGCACATGTGTCTGTGTGTGTGTGTATGTGGCAGAGGAGAGTCTTCTGCGTGTATGTGTGTGTGCGTGTGTGTCTGAGTGTGCGTGTTTGAGAGGGAGAGTGAGAAGAGTCTTCTGTGTGTGTGTGTGTGTGAAAGAGAGAGGAGAGACTCTGTGTGTGTGTGTGTGTGTGTGTGTGTGCAACCATATTCATCAAACAAAACAGTACCCTTTCTGCAGCAGTATGTGGCCTGGACATTGAATGAAAACAACAACAATATATACTCACAATCAGACCAAGTTCATAAAATATATAAATATTTCATGTAACAATCCACAAGTCTCTATATCTACAAATGGCACAATTTCACATCCATTCAATCTACATCCAGGCACGAAACAGGGCTGTCAGTTGTGACCACTACTGTACGTACAACATACACTATACGTACAGTACTTATATTTGACCACAGTAATAATAAGACGGTATGAAATCTGGAAAGTCTGGAACATAATGATGGAACAATGCCTGACACGACAGATGCAACATTTAGCCAAATCCGTACATTAACTGTAAGCTGTAGTCACAAAAATATCAGACCAATCAATTCAGCCAAGGAAACCAGCTAGCTATTGCTGCTAACTGAAGTGCATCACTGTAAACATGCCTGCTATCCAATTTATATAAATTAGAGGGACAGCCAGAGAAAGCAAACATGCCTGCCATCATGTTTAGTTAGCTAAACTGACAGTGGCATATAACGAGAATGATTTAAACAAAAAACTCTCTCAAAAGACTTGCATACTTCACGACGTGACCAGAAGCATAAAACATTAGCCACATTAACAGGAGTGGAGTGGCATGGCTGCTTACAACAAAACTAGTTCGCTTACGTTAAGTAGCTGGTTGGCTATCTAGTTAATGTTATCTACACAGCTCGCTAGCTTACTCATTTATTGATGCAATGTAAGGACAACATCGGACATCAAAGAGAAGTGTATTTCCAAGTAAAGTTCAAGTTAGCTGGCAACCATTACACAGTTAACTTTGGTTTGCAACAAAACATGTATTTACCTTTCGGTCGAGCACTGTTGTTGTGCAGCACATGGCCTTTCGAAGTCCAACGTCAGATCCGATTTAGTGATCACAACTACTTACTGACTACAAATCCCATAAGTGCTTTCAAAAATACAAATAATGCGTCTCGGTTGGTCAAAACGTAATCAATTGAATAAAGGGGATAATGGTCATTTCTTAGGTTCTCTGTCCATTTTATGCACTGGAGCTACATTGCGCATTCCGCAAAATGTTTACCTCATAGTTAAACGTATGGATCTTTTTGTAAAATTTCGTTTAATTTTATTTTATAAATTTATAGAAAAATAAAGCAATATAAGTGGTCCATTTTTCATGACAACAAATAATTGTGAAGAACGTTTGTGTGTATTAATTTAATTAATTAAATAGTAATTCGTTTCAATATAGCAACTTACTTATTAAAAGCACGTAACAGCTTAGAAATCCACGGTGGTGATAATAATGGTTGTAATTTATCTTGTAGAACAAAACATGGACCTCTCCTAGACTTACGTTAACCACACACCTTATTTTCGGCAAAAAATTAAATCCCTATGGGGAAAATGTAAATTTAAGTCGGAGCATCTGTATTAAACGACTAGGAAGAGCTCATGCAAAAATGCACTGGCTGAATTATTGCAGGGTACAAGTCAATAGATTTGGCTCCCTCTTGTGGAAAAAAAGCGCACTCGCAACAGAGCAGCCTCTCATCCGCTCACTTGCCATTAATCACCATTTAAGCGCAGAAAAACGCAGATCTCGGATATACATGCACACTAAAATCAGAGTTGAACCAGATTAAGGCAATACTCAAACTAGGGAAGTTCTTATGTAAACAGCTTTTTAATTATCTTAATTGTGGAAAGGTATGAATCTGAGAAAACATTACTGGATTAATACACCAATTTTAATGCTGCGCCCAATTTTAGGCTCAACTTTGGTCCACTCCTATCTCACCCAGTGCCTAATGACTATTTGTATGCATTTTATATTGTTGTGTGTCACTTTGAAATAAACATGTTTGGGACGGCACGGTGGTTAAGTGAAACTTAAGTGGTGTGTGGGCCTGCCTTGCAATGGATTGGAGACCTGTTGAGAGTACAATCCTGCATCTCACTCACTGCATGCTTGGATAGGCTCCAGACCGCGCCCGCCCCAAAAAATGTCTAATCACCATCATGCGCACCTGAAAGCGTTTCTGTGTTCTGTGTTCGTTTCCTGCATCTCATTCAGGTGTGTCTTGGGTGTCTGTGATCTCATCTTCTTCTACCCTCTGAAGCAGCCGTGTGTCTACGACGATGTAGGTGGCACAACGGTATCGTCGTTGTCTTTCAATGCCAAGGTTCCCGGTTCGATTCCCGGGTCCCCTTTATGTTTGTCTTGGATGTTTCACACTGTACGCTTTATAATGCAGAATAAGAGGTGGGTAGCTTGGGTGCTGGAATGGCTCAGCGGGTAAGTGTGCCGTCTCAGAAATTCTGAAATTGTGGGTTCAAGCCCCACTCCTGCAATGTGCCTTTGTCTAATCCCTGTTTCTCATCCACAGGTCCTGATGCGTGAGCAGATCCAGACGGTGTCCGAGAGGGTGCGGCGGCGGAGAGGTAAGTTGGTGGGAGGGGTAGAAGGGGGGCGCTGGCCCCCCGGCGGAGTGGAGGAGGAACGGTGGGGGTGTTGGAGCAGGGGGGAAGAGAGAGGGGGCATCTTACATTTTGAACTGGCCCACAGGCCCAAACAGTTATATTATTTCTATATAGGGAGGGGGGGCCGGCCAGCAAAGACCAGAAATGTAAGATTTCCCCCTCTCTCTTCTCCCCTGCTCTAATACCCCCACCGTTCCTCCTCCACTCCTCCGGGGGGCCAGCGCCCCCCTTCTACCCCTCCCCCCCAACTTACCTCTCCGCCGCTGCCGCCACCGCACCACCAAGGACACCGTCAGGATCTGCTCACACATCAGGACCTGTGGATGAGAAACAGGGATTAGACAAAGGCACATTGCAGGAGTGGGGCTTGAACCCACAATTTCAGAATTGTTGAGACCGGCAAACTTACCCGCTGAGCCATTGCCGACCTCTGGCTCCAGGGCTGCAGAGGGTAGAAGAACCAGTGAGACCCAAGAGTTGCCCAAGAAAAACCAAATGGAACATCCGGGTTCGAACTCACGAGCTTCGCATTCAAAGACATCGACAGTACCGCTACACCACCAGTCAGGCAACAGAACCAAGGGTGCTGCATCGGGGAACAGAAGATGAGAACCCAACAACACAAGAATATCTAAAGTAGACGCGAGATTTGAACACCGACGCTTGGGTTCCAAAGATGGCGACAGTACCCTTGCGCCACCCGCAATCGAGCCGAGGCAGAAACGTTTCAGATGGTAGAGGAAGATGAGAACAGAGAACCGCAAGCGAAAAAGAGGCCAAGAACAAGGCTCGAACCCTGAACGCCCTGCTTCCGGAACCGAAGACGACACCACTAGGCCACGGTGGCCGTTACGCTCGTGCCAGATTTTTTAATATTTTGCTGTGCAGAACTGGAGTTTTTCACAGGAGGGGAAGGTGAGACACATTACAAGCGACACAGCCTGCTTCAGTTTTCATCACGCCCAGTATTTCCTTTCTTGAGATGATGTGGTTAGCCTACTTTTTCTTCTTCTACACATAGACATTTAGAGTCTTGGTTTGTAATGTTGTGTTGTGAATTATTATTATTTTTTTGTCACAAATGAGGTCTGAGTCATTTAGAAGTTTTAGGCAACAGTGAAGCAGAAAAACAATCTTGGGCTCCAAATGGCAAAGGGCGTACCGTCCTACCCACACGAGGTATAACCTGTGCCCCCAAATTATTTAATCTAAAAACAGGTATATTTAATTATTGTGCACTCTTAGTCATCTAATTAATAACAAATTGGGAGTTCCCCGCGCAGGGTAGTAAATGTGTACAGGCAAACAGGCATAGCAGAGAGGGTCTGCCTATGCCAGATGATCAGACCACTGTCACATCACATCATATTGTGGTTGCGGCAGAGAATTGAATTATCCAAAACAAAAGGTTGTTTTGGCAATTTACAGTTCTTTGACAAAACGCCAAAAAAGTTATCAGTTTCCAAATTGTAATACTTACAAGTTGTCTTTTGCACATGTCAACATACACAGAAAATAGCTGGCAATCACATTCGTGGTTAGGTGATGATACACAAAATGCATTATGGGTATCTAATCTGGACAGACACATCCAGATCACCTTGGGCGGAATTAATGCTGGAAACGGTTTGTTTGCGGCCATGAACGACACTCATCAAGCAGCCTAGCAGGAAGCCAGCGTCGACTCGTTTGCTCCCAGGACAAATCACCATTTTAATATCGCTTTGGGGAGAGCTTTCCACACGAAACATCCGAGTAGGTCTAACAAGTCTGTGGGAGAGCACGAACAAATCAACAAATGGATCTGAGGAAGCGATTTTTTTTTTTTTTTTTAATGGAGGACTGTTTAGTCACATCGTTTCGGAACAGCAAGTGCCTGGTTTACACCACGTTCCTCCATCTGTGGAATTAAAATCAACTCAACCACTGACCTAAAAATTTGGTGGGCTGAAACGGAACAAAACGTGGTTGGTTACTGGAAACCAGTCTCGCAAACTGACACTTTCAAGATGCGGCCTGATAATGGCACAAACCAGCATTGCTGAACGACAGCGATTCAAAAAAATTGAAGCTAGAATAATTGGTTGGGAAAACAGCCTCCATAAACACTGGCCATTACATTACATTAGATTCATCCACAGTGTAAGAGAACATACAGACAGGTAACAAATTAAAGGAAAAACAAACGTGGTGTTTTAGTAAGTTGTTGGGCCACCACAAGCCACCAGAACCACTTCAATGTGCCTTGGCATAGATTCTACAAGTTTCTGGAACTCTACCCAAGGAATGGAACGCCATTCTTCCAAAAGTTAGTCCCTCATTTGGTGTTTTGATGGCGGTGGTGGAAAGCGCTAACACATCAGTCCAAAATCTCCAACAGGAGTTCAAACCCTAGATTTCAAGCCTTGGAAAACTGCTACCAGGCCCCAGTTTACTATTAACTAATATAAAAACACAGCTTGTTTATCCAGTGCAACCTCAGCTCAGATTCCTATCAGCAGAATGTGTGAAGAGACTCTTTTCCATGACCTCGTGAAGTTAAATATTGTTTCCCTGTGCGATCCCTGGCTGCTCAAACCTGCAAATCAGGCTAGAGATGCACTTCATTCGTTCGTAGGACGTGTGAAAAGTGGACGCCACTTTAGTGACGATCCCTTAATGTGGGCGTGTGCTTTTTGCAGAGTTGTTTAAAGAGACCAGCTGTGATGACAGCTCGTGCAGTGGAGGACCAAGGCTAGAATTAAACTGGAAAATCTACAGTTTTAACATGCATGTCCTTTAAAACAATTGGATGACTCAGACATACACTCAGAGGTTGACTAGCTATTTCAAATGGGTATAACCCCAATATTTTGCCCCTAAAAGAATAGGAAGGGGAGGGGGCAAATACCTTTTGTTACTTTTACTTTTTTATGTTTTCTGTATTGTCATTACCAATTTCTTCAGTGGCTCAGAAAATGGTTTATTCAAAACAGCTGTACAGTAATGTATATCACCTTTCAAACAATTGTTCTGGACCTGATATTTAGAAGTAACTTTAATATTTAATGTGATTGTAATTGTCTTAACACTGTTGTTTTGTGTTCAATGACATTTAAATGTCTGAATATCCAAATACATTGATGATTAAAAAAATGATGATTTTTTTTTAGATATTTGCAATATATATTCAAAATATGCTCCTTTCTAATATTTCAAATTATAATTATATTATGAATAAGATAAAAATATTATATATTTGTATTTCCATTCCATCTGTGATAATATGGTATTAGTGTGAGGAGACCTTACAGATGGCTATTCTGGGCAACAGTCTTTGAATCACCCATCTCCATGCATGACACTAAACACAACTCGGACTGAAAGGAACTGTGAAGAAGTGATTCACAAACGAGGGACAAATGAATAAACTGAACGAATATTTACGTGTAAATTGAACAAAAAGAAGGGGAAAAACGACACGTGGCATTCATTATGCACTGCCTTTTTTCTTTTCTTTTCTTTTCTCTTCTTTTCTGAGTTCAGGCCTCAGTAGTGGTGCAGGCCTGGACCCAGCATCTGGAAGTGATCTTGCGCCGCTCTCTCAGAGCGGGCTAAAAACAAAGGCTTTCAGTGCTTTAGACTTAATTAAGGGCCAGGATCTTCAGCCAATCAGAACATCCACGAGGACCCTAATCAACCCCCCAAAAAAACCAACACTATTTACTAAACACAGCCAGGAACCACAGTAAAGCTTAACGCTCCACTGAACCCCTTTCCTTCGAATTTCTACGATTAGCAGGGGCTGGTCGTTCCTTCGGCTTCGCTAACACGCCGTTGTCCCTGAACGCTGCAGATAACACCCAAAATCCCGTCAGCGTTTTATGACTGCCAGGGCGCTGCCCATGATGCACGATATTGGAAAGCATCCTTTTCAAAAAAAAAAAAAAAAAATCTATTCACTAAACTGTCAGCAGCCCTCATTCTTTGTTATGTTACGTAGATTTAAAAATAAACTATTACCTTCGAACAGAACACCAAATTCAGTCTGACTTAAACTGGCCGTGTTCAGCATGCAGATCCCAAACAGGCCGCCAGTTCGTAAAATAGCAGCAGTTTCCCCAGTCTGTAACACACCACTTGTCTCTGTCGGGAGAAATACATACAACAGACAGCAGATGGAGGACGGAGAATTCTTATATACAGGCACCGATAGCAGGATGCCGGGCCGCCGAGCGGTCCCACTATCTGGCAACCCTCAATACCACAGCACCACCCGGGAGGTCCCAGGTCAACACGACAGAAATATTTCCAGCCAGACACATGCATTCTTGCTTGTGTTCTGCATTCAGAACATTCTCTCCCGTACCGCACCGTCTGATTTTTAAATTTTTTTTTTTAATTAAAAACTGGCCTGTAGGGATGGGCAAAAAAATCACACACATATAAACACACACACATCTTCCTATGAAACCACTCTCAAATAAATGGATCTAAACTTCAATAAAAATGGCGGAGAAACAGGTTCTGCAGGTGGCACAGATGTATAAATCATATTGAAAAAAGAGGAAAGACACATAGATATACTCCATATACAATAGATAGAAGCAAATACATATTTCAAATGCATGTTTTTCGAAAAGCTGGCTATCTGTGCCTTCCAGAGCACCTGTCAATCACCTGGAAAACATACTAATGCTTCATAATCATTGGGGGGGTGAAACTGGAGTTTTAAAAGCAGAAGTTGTGAGCGGTCTCTGCATGCGAGTTGACTGCATGCTGAGCATTAGCTGTTCAGATAAATGAGATGAAAACAGAGATGTTTCTGGGACGTTCCCAGTGTTTGGCCAATCTGACCTTGATTTTCACAGTCTGATCAATCGCAAAGATTCTGAGCCTAAATGTTCAGTCTTAAGGGTGAAATGGTGCATAGCAACAGCACACGGACCCCTGCACTCATTAAAGCCCATTTACATCGTTCAGAAAAACCTCCGCTTCTCCACAATCAGGTCTTCCCTGGCCCAGTGCAAAAAAAAAACGGCCCACGATCGTGCTTTAAATGGGGGGTAGGGCTGTGTGTGTGGGGGAGGCACCCATAAGCGTGGGGCCGCGAATCAAACCTCTGTCCATCCCATTTGCCGTTTCTCCCTCACATGCTTTTCTAACAGAATATTTTCTTGTTGAGGTCATCACCCCCCACCCCCCCCCCACCCCCGCCCGCCCCCCCACCCAATCCATTATTTAAGCGTTCCCGAAAGGGGTGTGTTCTCAGGCTGGGGAGGGCTTGCGCAGCTGCTATTGATTTCACTGTGAATCAGCGCTTCCCCACCCCTCTCTCTGTGCTCCAGCCTCCTCCCCCCCCCCCCACCCCCTCCCTGATTTACGTCCTCCCCCCTTCCCCCCCCCCCCCCCCCCACCGCCCGGGATACACGCCAAACGAACGCTACTTTTTTTTTATTGGGGGCCCCAAGCACACACCAACTCCGCTCTTTACAAATGACCGAACGTCAATCTTTTTTTTTTTTCCACAGGTTCTGCTGCGTCACGCGAACCGTGTCAGCGGTGGACGAGGGCTCGCGTGTTCCAGAAAGTTCTACGGCCGCTGGGTGGCGCATCCTGTTCAGCCTGGAGGGAGGAGCGCACTGCAATGAATCCAGCAGACGGACGAAAACGGGATAAACCCCCATCCTGGAGTGTCGGGATCTGTGCAGTACTAGCAATACAAACACATTTACAACAATTAGTACCTCCATTGATTTTCCACCAACCTTTCGCTAAAATCCGAAGTGTCCAATTTGGGTGAGCGGTTAGCGAAAACAGTACTCCACCAAAAATATCTACATTCATGAAGCTTATACCTTGAACACAGTTTATATTTAACTGGGGGATGGGTAGCTTCCAGGGAAAAGTCCTGAAATAACAATAATCATTTTACAATTTACATTTGGTGCAAGGTTGAATACTCTGATGAATACTCCAGAATGATGTCAGCTCTTGGAAATCTGGAACTGTGAAGCTGAGAAAATGTTAGACTGACGTGGTGCGTGTTCCCGTTGGATTGAGAACTGGAGACTGGGCAGGTCACTGGAGTAAACCGAATCGCTGCCATGGATTTGTGCTGTTTAAGGCAGCAATTTTATCCACAACGCCTACACGTCATTGCAGAACCAGGCAAAGTTTATTCAATCCACTGTCTTCCAGTTCTGGTGATCACGTGTCCACAGAAGCCTCATCTTCCTGTTCTTAGCTGAGAAGAATGGAACCTGGTGTGGTCTACCGCTGCTGTAGCCCGTCCGCTACAGATGCCCTTCTGTGCACCAGTGTTACGATCGGCTGTTATTTGAGTGTTTGTGGCCCTGCTCTTAATGTGAACGAGTCTGTCCATTCTCCCAAGTATTCGCCCACAGAACGACTGCTCATGTGTTTTTTTGTTCATCGCGCCATTCTCTGTAAACTCTAGTGTAAACTGCAGTGCATGAAATCCCACGGATTTTACTCATTTACTCAGAAAATATTTAGCCTAGCACTATGAAATTCACTATGAAAGTCATTACCTGTTTCAATTACATTCATAACTTAATCAAGTCAGATACAATTTAAATCAAAGCACAAGTAGTCCGATGTTACAATCATATGACCTGGATGGTGTAATTGTAACAGAGGGACACAATTATTGCAACAGTAAATTAAAATGTTTTATAGTGGAGAATTTTGTCTGCACACAATAATGTTAGTCCAGGAAACGCATTTCCAGTGGTAATGTGAGACCAGCCACATTTTCAGATAATGAAGCACGGTGCTTTATTTAAGAAAAAAGGCACAAACAGTGACGCATAAGCAGCTTCCTAACTTACCGTGAAGTGAGTTGTGGTGGCATCCAAGCCAAGGAGGAAAGCTGCATTTGTTCTTTTCTTAACGCCCAAGTAAGTTTTTTCAAAGCAAATAGCCTACAACACATACCAGTCTGGCGTGTTCTTATTATAAATGCCCATGACCAGGTGCCTATTTCTTTTCCATTAATCGTTTGGAGCATCCAGATGATGATCCTCTGTCAATGCAGCAAGCAAATTAGCAGTACACATTTAATGTTAAACACTGAAAATAAAAAGTCAAACATGCTGATGAGTAAGATTCATTTATTTAAGAAATTTTAAAGGCATACTATGCAGGATTTTTTAGCCTAGCTGTGGTCCTGTTTACCATCAAAGAAGTCTTCTATCAGTAAATTTCCCAGACATTACCAGATATGCCTTGGCATTGTTAGTTTAAAAAATATATATTTTCAAGGTAAATATCCTGCATTGTATGCATTTAAACACCATTTTAAATGCCCAGGGTCTGCCCAAAAGGACACCACATGTAGATGGTTTTCAACACCATCTAGTGTCCCTAATCTCGGAATCTGAAGCCCTCTCCGTGATCTCCATGGGTACAAACCGTCTCGTTTTTCTTTAGATGACGTTCTGTAAACATATAATACCGAAAGTGTGTTGTTTGTAACAGCGGCATGCAGATGGGGACATCATTTAAAACTGACTCAGAAAACAATACTAACTTTTCAAAGACAGATAGATGACGGCTTAAAATGCATGATTTGATTTATATTAAATAAAAATAATGCCTTATATCCGGAAATTGCTTCTGGAACAGAAATTTACTTACCTTGCTCAAAAACACTTAAAAAAAAAATACAATTTCCTTGGAAGGTTGTCGAATTGCTCCGTTCTTTTCTCGGTACAGAGTAAAATGTCCAGTGTTAATTCAACTTTAACAGATGATAGTATTGGGTCCCCATTGGGGGACTTTAATAATCTTTAATAATTCAATTAACACTGGATATTTTACTGTGTAGAGGACTGAATTGCACGTGTACAAACCATATCTACTTTTTGTACACCAGTGTACAAAAGTTATTGACCGTGTTACATTTACGATGTGTCACATTTTACATTTTACAGACATTTTACAGTCGCCAACATATATACTCCACTTGATAGAGGAGACTTAACACTGTGCGGGATGCATAATGTGCATGGCTCAATCCAGTCACAATTCCCGGGTCTCCATTTTGTTTGTGGTTGCCATGGACATGGAAAGCTTGTAGCCTAGTCCACAACACTGCTTCAGACAGAAAATGACTGGCAAGGGTTCTAAATCTGTCATGTCAGGAAATACACTGAGTTATTTGTGGATGTCCACATTACAGGTAGAACCCAACTGACATAACAGACAACTGAACTCTTGGGGACGGCAAGTTTACCCGTCATGTACTGCAATGAATAATGTTCTTTCCACCTGTCAATGTGACATTTAAAAACCTCTGTGTATTTAGGCAGAGGGCTATGTTTATTAAACTACAATATTGTCTGTAGCCTACTGAATGCATATGCTATTCTTTTTTCTTGTAACCACATTGTGTGTGGGTTGTGTTTTAAATAAATACTAAAGATTGCAAGATTAGTAGGCCCTATTTGATTCAGATTTTGGCTGACCACACACATGACTATATATACCATTTCTGAAATGAAAGGCAACATTCAAAAATGTGTACACCTTAAGTATAAGCATATTTTTAAACTAAACCTATGACTTGTATGTTTTGTACGTGTATGTGTGTGTGGTTTGTATGTATAAACTGGGAAGTCATTCGTGACATGGGTGGGGAATCATGACATTGTCTAATCTTGGAGAACATTTTTAATGTGATTTTAAGTTCCACTCTGATCTAAACAAATTGTTCACTAGATGTCTATATTTCGTAACAAATATCTCGTTTCATATCCTCCTATTTTACCGTTATTTGTTATCAGGCATAACTTTTACGCAGATTCCCATTTTCCCTGTCCGGTTTCGCAATTGGGGTTCTAAAGAGTATTGCAGCTTTAAAACGGTCCACAATGCCTTGCGGTGTCCCAGTTCCGTTACATTGTATTTACAGGCTCGCGCCCGGAGGGGGAGAGGGGAATGTACAGATAGCGATAGCGAGCAGCCAAGTATGCGCACAATCAAAGTAAGTTTATCGAAGCCGCATCTGAAATACCCCACTTTGTCGGATGGTTTCAATATCTGACTTGGACTATAATTACTTTGAGCTGCCGCGTAACGGCGTTGCCATTGCGCGAGCCACCGGGGTGCGCGGTGGAGAAATATGTAAGACTTGCAGATTTCATGCCACGGCGAATCTCTAGCACAAGAACTCGAGGGGAGCCAGGAAAGCAGGCTGACAGCAACACTGAGCAGCACTTCTCCTTGGCTGCGGTCGGATAAAGGTATGAACATTTGGATATATGGTCATATATGGTAAGCGTGAATAGGGCACTGGTGAGATACGGTGTGCTGCAAGAACTCATAAGGTAATTACAGATTTATAATTTATATATTTGTTTTGTTTGTGAGTAATAGTTGTAATGCGGCATTACGTGTGTGTTTGTGCGTGTGAGTGTGTAACCACACATACATGTAGCCTACACATAGTCCGCATACTTAACCTAAACGTAAAGGACCATGTGTTGCCTAAATAATTGGTAAACACCAATTATTGTTTTTTATTTATTCAAGGATCTCTGAAAGTTCTCCAGCAGTTCTTGTTTTTCCACTAGTTTTTAGTCTTTAACCCGACTTTGGTGTGTGGTGGAAGTTTTCTACTCTAAACTATCTTTACGACCAAATTAAATGAAAACAGACGCGCTACAATTAAAATACTACATTATAAACATGTTATTGATTGCATTAAAAAACAAAAACACATCTTTAATTGTTTGAAAAGCGTGACTGCGCAACAACACAACTGAAAAAACAACGGTGTAGCGTAGCTGTATTAACGCGTTATTAGCCTTATAATTCAGTAGTAGCCGCTGAGTAGTCTGTTTTTTTTTTCTTGAGAGGGCCTGAGTGCATTTGAGAAGCAATATGTTCTGACGATGAGTAAATCCTCTCTGATAAATCTGCCGCGCGCCTGAGATACGGTGCCAATCTGTTTCCCGTGCTGTGTGCTGCATGCCGCCGCCGTAATCCATATTTCATCATAAGCATCGTCCGTGTATAGCTGACGCGCTCTACTGATCTCTCCAGATTTAGTAGGCTACAGTCTGGTGTGAGGCGACTTAACTCTGAAGCGCACTAAAGAGGGCCTGGCGAAATTTAGGCCCAAATTCGATGTAAAGTATTTTGCCTTGATTTTGATATTGTACGGCGGTTTCATTTTTTGTTACAGCCACCAAGAGTTCTGACATTAGTCACTGAAACGATTTTTGAAATGTTAAAGTTTTTTTTAAAGTGTGTTGTCTTCTACCCCGAAATACACGTTTAAAAGCAGCATGCTTCCCAGTAATGTAAACTTTTGGAAAACCTTAACCAAAACCCTGGCATTTTACGCATGAAAAATATTCCGATTGGTGGCTCGCTGGCTTGGTGTGGAATTGTCAAGAGGCAGCAATAAAATATTTTTTCGAAAATTAATAAGTGACGAAATGGACTCAAGCTGAAATTACTTCCCCGAAATAAAGATCTCTTTCAGAGTCTAAAAGTGTCTGAAAATGTCTAACCTCTTCATTAGTTATAGGACTGTCAGTTTACGGTCCGTATTTAAGGTCTTGATACTGAAATTGTCGGCCTATACGAAATTGAACATCTTGCAAGACAGATGCTGAAATCTGGAAGGCTGCAACGAATTTGTGCATCGCCTGATACCTTACGCGGACTCGACTCAACACCTTCCCAAAATCCCGTTATTTAAAATGGATATGTATATGTTGAGAGAAGGCCCAGGAGGCACAGGACAGTACAGGTCGTATCGAGGATGACCTATAAGGAACAAGTGCGATTTGAAACGGTGACATTTGTCTCCATTATCATTTCAAAATGCATCTGGAAGCCAGATTGTGCGGCTTGGAACAGCCGAATGGCCACACGCTGTGTGTCGGTCAAAATATGGAGGAGTGACCCAGGTCTGGTAGATTGGCCTGTATAAATACATAATTGATTATAGGCCTAAACGAAATAGTCTTGACGCGCGCTTCTTCCTTTATACGCATATTCATTGACATTTACCGAAGACGTTTCTTTTGCGCTAGGAAGTGCTTTGAGATTGTGACAAATGCACCTAAACACTATTAAGATATAAATCCATTATTAAGATTCTTTGGCGTTTAACTTCATTCAAAATGTGGGCCTGTATGCGATAAAGACGAGGGATGCAACCCTGTCAAAAAAGGATGTGTAAATATCCAACACACTTTTTGTATTACTGCTTTTGCGTTGCTTTAAACCCGTTGTGTGTCAACGTTTTGTGTTGAAAATATACAATGTATGTGCTACAAGGGAGACTTAAAGTCTTAAACATACTGTGTTGAAAGTAACACAAAATGTGTTGTCCTTAACTACGCATGTAGGCGTGTTAAAAAATGACACATTACGCATTATTTTTTTAACGAATTTGTTTTGAGATGTAACCTGTGCTCAATCTCTGCTCAAAAAGTGCGTTTTACTACAGCTACCACCAGCTTTAGCCTATACAGTATGTTTGTTCATTACGATGCAAACATTTCAGTAATGTAATAATGTCAATTGTTTATTTTTAATAAAGATCTTAGAAACAAGCATCTCACATAAACAAAGTCTTCCCCCAAGATCTGTTATCTTAGATCGTTTTGGCATACTTATCACAAAAAATATCACTATCATTTTTTTTCACACCGTGGTGTAAATTAAAGACATATCATGGGTCAAGCGAATCATACTGCTGCTATGTTGAGATTTATGTTTGCAGCCCAGCAAAAGGTGGTGACTGACAGACTTTGCTCTTGAAGAAGGAAGTGTTTTGGATGCATATGTCATATTCATTAAGCTCTAATGGTCTCCATTAGAGCTTGAAGAGAGATGGAATAATAATAATTTATTATTAATAATAATAATAATAATAATAATAATAATGATTTTGTTGTCGGGCTACATTGTGGCAGTGTGATTTTGTTGCTGGGCTACATTGTGACAGTGTGATTTTGTTGCCGGGCTACATTGTGGCAGTGTGATTTTGTTGCTGGGCTACATTGTGGCAGTGTGATTTTGTTGCCGGGCTACATTGTGGCAGTGTGATTTTGTTGCCGGGCTACATTGTGGAAGTGTGCTTTTGTTGCTGCTCCTCAGGCCAGAGCGAGCTGTCTGTAAACACGGGGGGGGGGGGGGGGCTACCTGCTGGTGCTGGGCAAGGGAAATGGATACCATCAGTGCAGACACCAACCAACCAATTAACCAACCCCCTCCCTAAAACCTTGCTGCCCCGCAATTGACCCCTCCCCCAAACCCTGCCCTCCCCCAACCAACCCCTCCCCCGAACCCTGCCCTCCCCCCCCAGTCCCCGGCAGAAGCACGAGCAGCAGCTGGGGGCCTGGTTAGCATCCTAGCCGAGGCCTTGTGAGCGACACACGTGACGTGATTACCTTCCAGAGGATCAGCGCCTGTGCCGCCACGCGTCTGCAGTCCGTCAGAACCGCCCGGAGAGCAGCCCGCGAGCCTCGCCGACTCGGACCCAAGGACGCCTCGCGCACGCGCGCGCGAGCTGCTGCTGCTGCTGCGTCTTTCGCCGGCCGTTCTGAAACGCAGACAACACGGGAGACGTTTCGCGCGGCGTTTGAAAGATCGATCGTGGACATGTTTCATTTATGCGTTTTCCACGCAGGGCGGTTTTTTTGGCTGTTCGTTTCTTCACACAGGCGGGGCTGCGGACGGAGACACGCTGTCTGAAGTCTCACCGCTGATGGAGAAGCTGCCTCCAGGCCTCGGAGCTGAGGACTGTTTGAGCCCTTTGGCTACGTGCTGGTTAGCGAGCCAAGCCAAGTAGACGTGGACTGTTGTTTTCTGAAGAGATGTGGAACTGGCTCACGCATCTCTCTCTGAAAGCCAAAAATGTGCACCTGCGCGCCTTAGCCAGAATATTGCCTTACAGCGCCAGACAGGGTCTGTCAGAGCAGCACCCACCCCCGACCCCCCCCCCCCCCAGATTGGAATGTGCATTCCTGAAGTAACCGTGGAAACCCAGGGCGAGGATGCTCCACGGAGGGCTTCCCGCACCATGACAGCGGGGGTTTGTGCCCCCCCCCACCCCCCCAGAGTTTCTGCTGTGTATTGATGTCCGCAGAGCTGTCCCGGAGACCACCCCCCCCCCCCCCCGGGTTGGCGTCCCACGGAACAGTCCGAATCTTTGCCGTGATTGACACTTACCGTTTTCCTTCTGAAATTTTGCTATGCAGGGATCGCGTTCAGGGACGTGAATTTCTGTGAATTTCAGAAATCTGAAAATACTGATTTTCCACAGTGTCAGGGCCAGCGGCGCTGGACTTGGCTTGTGTCATAAGCACACACACACACACACACACATCAAGAGCCTTTTCTCTCCTTGAGCTCTCTCTCTCTCTGTGTAAGGAGAGAGTGTTCAGCAAAACAGCCAAATACTAGCGTCCCCAGAGATGCTCATCATCCGAGAACCATCCGGGTTTCCTGATAAATCTTTGGCGTGTTGGGGTGGCGAGGTACTACATCGCCAGATTGTCCCCAGAGGAATTCCACACTCTGAACTAAACCCCCCCCCCCCAGCGCCCGCTGTGTCAGAATGCATGATGTCACCGTGAGCTTCTGAATCCATTAAAACCATGCGCAGAAGACTGTGAGAAATTACATGTCCCGATGAAGGGAGGACTGAATTAAACATTAAACTGTATTGGCTTAAAACGAACAAGGACATACAGTATCCTAGCGCCAGAAACTGCTCTTGATAAGGTGTACTCTTTTTTTTTTTTTTGTCTAGGTTTTTTTGTTCCAGAACGTTCCCTCTCAAGCCCTGTCAGCGTAAAGTCAGTTCCTTTCTGTCCCGGGATGTTAACTTATAGCGATTGAATGGCGGTTGTCTCCAGGTGACTGTGGGGGGCGGGCCTGTAATCTTCAGCTCTGTCGGTGGGCACCATGGTCTTATCTGCTAATGTACAATGGCCAGCGTTAATTGAGAGGGGAGGGGGGGAGTGGGGGAGGGTTGTGGGGGGGTGGGGGTCTTGAAAGCAGTGGGGCTTGCCTCCTTGACCCCCTGTCACAAACACGCCATTGTTTGACCGAGATTAGAGACAAAGAGGAGCAAACAAACTTTACGGCTCTGTGGTTCTCTGTGGTTCAAAAGAAGGGGCGAACCCGCGGGCGAATCGCGGGCGAATCGCGAGGCTCGCAGCTGCCCGGCCGGGACGGGAAACGCCCAGCCAAAGAAAAAAGACCCAATAGCTGAACGGACAGCAGAATGGAGGGAGGTGGGCGTCAAATAAAGCATCCCCCCCCCCTCCCCCCCCCTTTCCTGGTTCAAGCCCACGCCATGATGCAACCTGGAGGCCCAAATGAATCACCTGCGCGTACAGTACACCTCTCTGCTCGGACATCCTGTTTCACAAGTTAGTTTAATTACCTCAGACTGCCACTGTTACCACTCTGTCTTTACTATTACATCAGGCTGGCCAGCGGAGGATGGGCTTCCCCCTCTGTAGCCGGGTTCATCCCCAGATCTCTTCCTGTTGGAGTATTATTCTTCCTGCTGGGAATGTTTTTTTTCAGGTCACTTTCCCCTCTTTCCTCAGAAGGGAAATTGGTGATAGTATCACTGCAATAATAATACAGACAAATACACAAATGAAATTGAATTGAATCTGCTAATGAACAAATGAATGAACAAATTTCCCAACTGTGTAACTGAATATTTTACAGAAGGAGAAGGTAAGCCAGTAATTACTAGTTGAATGTACGGCCTGGTGTCTATTTTTAAACATGTCACATAGCAACATTCTGAAAGACAATATGAGGCTGCAAATGACAATTTTCGCAAAAAAAAAAAAACTGGTACAGGTATCTGTGAGCTGGAGGCTGGTCTCTGTTTCAGTACAGCTGAACATTTTGGGTTGGCACTTTGTAAATATTTGTCGATGCATATTTGTAGATACATATTTGTAGATATTCATAGATAAATATTTGTAGATATTTGTAGATACATATTTGTAGATATTTGTAGATACATATTTGTAAATATTTGTAGATATTTGTAGATACATATTTGTAGATATTTGTAGATACATATTTGTAGATATTTGTGGATACACATTTGTAGATTTATATTGTGGTATATTCCATTTGTGTATGGGTTGTTGTCTGTAGTGTTTAATTTAAAGCTCAGATAGAAATACCGTCTTGGTTGGATGAAAAGGAATTCAAGGCTTTTGTAAACCCAGGACATGGAGGACAGGAATGTTTCGGGGCCTGTGCGAGGAACTTTTACTTTGTTAAAAGCGTCTCAGCTGAATCATGATTCCCCCCCCTAAAGAATACATCGTTCTGGACCAAAGGCAAGCAGGGCTTATGAGGGCAGTCCCTTCTTTCTGAAAGTCTGAAATGGCTTAGCTTGCACTTTTGTCAGTTTATAATGTTGTGGCTTTGAAGTCAGCTGACTTGAGGGTTGCCAGGTTGGCTCACCGTGTAACAGATCGTCTCTTACAGGCGTTGCCTCCTAAAACAAGCCTCGTCCAGCCCCTGGCGTGCCGCGGTGTTGAAAGAAGCTGGCAGGTGCTGAACATGCTGTTTGTTCTTAAAATCTCTGTGCGGGGACAAGGAGCTCGTCGAATAAAAAAACACAACGAGTTATCATGCTATCCCAGGAAAGGGGGGATTTCTGCCCCGTTTCCCTGGAGGTAAAGCAGTTCATGAGACCTGCAGTTACCTACTGTGCAGAAAATCCCTCAGTGAAATGTCACACACACATTTTGTGCTACAAACTTACTAAATATAAAAAAGTCAGTCGTGTGTTGTTTTTTTAAATCAACACTTTAATCACGTTATTCAGACTTTAAATATAGATCTGAAATAGTAGAGTTTTAGTGTGAATGAAAGGCAAGAGGAGCCAAAGTCGCACTCACCAGATATCTAATGAATATCCGCCCGGCCGATGGTGTGTCACGTGTGCTCATCTGTCCTCCGCTGAACTGGGTGTGGATTTGGGAGCAGACGCCAGCTTTGTGCCACTCTGAGCTTTCACACGAACATGAACACGATGTGCGAAGGGACCTGGGCCAGGGGCTGACCTGATCTCCACCGCCTTCCCCCCCCTCCCTCTGAGATCCCCCCAGTCTGAAAGTGTAGCATGTTTTAATCAAGGCTCCTTACCTTGATCCGCGAGCGCAAAAATCCCGCGTGCCGTCGTCCGGGCCATCGCAACTTCCCGCCAGCGAGCTTCTCTTCCGTCCGGGGTCAAAGGTCACGGAGCCGCATCTCAATGAGGGCCTTTGTCCTCGGGAGTCAGAAACCGCCGTCTCCGCCAAAAAGGTCGCGACCTTAACCGGGAAGGCGGGAAGGCCCGGGAGCTGAAATGTCGAATTACGAAATCAGAGTTCTTCTGGAGAATTTACTGAGAATGAATGAATGTCTGTCTTCGCTCTCTCCCGCTGACAATTTTAATGAATTTTGCTTAAGGGCAGAACGTTCCGCTGGTTCGGTGCTTGTGTGGGAGTGCGAGGGGCGGAGGGAAAAGGCACTCTACTCAGACGTGGCTTTCTCTCAGCTGCAATCCAGTGTCACGGTGAAATTTCTGAATCAGTATTTTTGACTATAATTAATAAAAAGTGTCCGCTTGCAAGACTTTACGAAAACAACAGAACTTGCTAAAACGTTACTGATTAATGAACTAAGTTCTCGGTTACTATCGGCAGTACCTTTTTAATAAAAAGTCCCCTTATTGGTTGCTGAAATATATGCACGTGCCTTATACAGTATATGCACAGCATTCAGGCTTTTGGCCGAGCTTGTGATGTGTATCATACTTTGGACAGTGAAGCCACTGTTTTGTCTGTGGTGCGGTTTCATGTGTTTTGTCTGTAGAGAATTTTCATGTGATGTTGTCTGCAGTGCAGTTTCATGCGTTTTGTCTGCGGAGAATTTTCATGTGATTTTGTCTGCAGTGCAGTTTCATGTGTTTATGTCTGTAGTGTACCTGAGGGAAGTTCCAGGAGCCAGACTGTGGGGGTCAAATTTAGCCCAGGGCTGCAGCTTGCTCTTGGGGCCAGGTGGGGTCAGGGCTCTTGGGTAAACACAGCATTCCTCAGCTGTCTGAGGGCCCCGGGGGCCGGGACTCGCCTCTCTGGCCCGAGAGGTCACGGGGTCACGGCCTGGGTCAGGGATGAAGGAGGCCCGCAGCAGTGTCATTCCTTTGGTCAAGAGCACTACAGAGAGCATGGTAACGAGAGCAAACAGCGTGGACTTCCACATCCACATGGATCATACTGTCCCTGTGAAGGACATGGACCATACTGTCCCTGTGATAGAATCTGATCATACTGTGTCAGTGAAAGACACAGATCGTACTATCCTTGTGAAGGAGGCCTTCTCTCTTCAGACCTGAGGGGTGCTTGACGCAGCTGTACCCCATGACTAAGGCACTAAGGCAGTGCAGTACAGGCTGGCAACTGCAGTACGTTAGAAGTGTATTCTGTTCGAATCAGAAATGAATCACCTGTTTGAATCAGAAATGAATCTGCCACCTGTTTGAATCAGACGTTAATTTGTAGTCTATCTGAATTGGTAATGAATCTGTAGTCTGTCAGACTTGCAGTTTGTTTGCATAGCACGTGAGTTTGACGTACCAGAGATGCCAAGCATGGCCTCTCCTACACAGGAGTACTGCAGAGCGCGTGCACTTTTCTACAGATGTTTGCTTTCAGAATACTTGGTTGGCAGAATGATATAATATAGTATGCTTCCTATCTTACCATGAATTTATTGTGAAGTAGCTTGGTGACACACAAGTTCAAGTTCATGTTTTTTCAGCCGTAGTTGATTCGCTGTTGTTTACAACCTGGAAATTCCTCGCGTTACACTAACAGGCAGTTAGAGACGGTTTTACAACGCAAATTTACAACAGAATGCAGGTACGCTGAAGTGTTAATTGCAGGTGACTGTGCTTTCAGAAAGTCTTTAACTCACTCAGTGCGTTGAGTGGGGCAATATGAAAGTGTGGTCAACGTGTGTTTGAGCACAGTATTATTTGTATGTGTACTCATGCTAACGTTTGCTTGGCAGCTTTTTCTGTCATGCTCGTTGGAGGATTTGAGTAATGCCTGCTCCGTGGGTTAACTTCAGTGTGCACTTTAGCCATAGCCCTCTTTGTTATGTGTGTAGTATAATGGTTAGAGAACTGGGCTTGTAAGCCCAAGGTTGCAGATGAAGAATCCGCCTCACGCCAGGTCGGAGAGCGGCGGCTCCAGCGGCGCCGAGAGCTGGAAGGAGGACGGATTCGGCGCATTCTCTCAGAGGTGCCCGCGCCGCGCCGGCGGGGCACGGATTTATACCCGTACGCGCGCGCTGGAGACAGGTGACCCTCCCGCCGCCGGGGGAGTGTAAAAACCGCCCGCCGCCTCGCCGCGCCGCCGACGAGAAGCCAATCAGAGAGAGAGAGAGTGTCGTTTCTGACACGGGAGCCGGCGTCAAACTGAAGCTGACCTAACTAACCCCTGGTGGCGCTCTGGCTCCCGTTCCTTACCTATAGCCTGGGTTTGGTCCCAGCTGCGGATCCACCGCCTTCCGCTGGGCTTGCCAAAGCAGCAGCGGCGCGGGTCCCCCGTGGCCGTCCCCTGTGCCGCAGAGAAAAAAAATAAGTAAACAGATCAATAAAATAAAGGGGAAAGTTCTGTGCAAACAACTTAGCTGTAAAAAATCTCCTTGTTTTACAAAGTCGGGACAGGCTGGTTAGTGATGGTTAGGTTGTGCCTGTTTTGCACAAGAAAAATCCCCCCCCAATTTTTTTTTTTTTTTAAGGCTTAACCAGTGGTTTCAACAGACGTCTCTGTGGACACTTAATGAGAGTAAGCAATAACATTAGAGGAAGCTCTTAAAGGTGACACTTAGCGATAACAGAGGAAGCCCTTTAAAGGAATGTTTTCTTTAAGACCAGCTTAGCGCCAACTGGCTCAAAGGTGGGACTGCAGTTTCTCTCAGCAGTTCCCGAATGATTCGGGTTTGGTTTTCTAGCGACGATGTGTGAGAACAGTGAAGCCGGAGGTTACTTATTTATCCTGTGACATTGGCGGCTGAAGGGAAAAAGATTGCTTTAAAGAGGGTGGAATGGCAGGTTGAAGGGCTTATTTTTATCCTGGCTCTTTATGAAAGAGCTGTCCCCTGGAAGCGACGATGCTGACGTCTCCTCCTCTCCTTTTACCCCTCATTAGTGGTTCGGGGGGAGGTGGGGGGGGGAGGGGGGGTTCTTCGAGTGTCTTCGCCCAGGTCCTCTATAATCAAACATCCTAGACGGCGTGGCTTTAAAAATGGCAGATTGCGGCTGGGGGAAAGCTGGCATACAGCCTCGCGCAGAGAGCCCTCAGGAGGAGGTCTGCAAAAAGGCATACTCATAAAAGAGAGAGTGTGCTACTCACATTAGCCCAGTGCTACTCACCATAGCCCAGTGCTGCTCACATTAGCCCAGTGCTACTCACATTAGCCCAGTGCTACTCACCTTAGCCCAGTGCTACTTACCTTAGCGCAGTGCTACTCACCATAGCCCAGTGCTACTCACATTAGCCCAGTGCTACTCGCATTAGCCCAGTGCTACTCACATTTAGCCCAGCGCTACTCACATTTAGCCCAGCGCTACTCACATTAGCCCACTGCTACTCACATTTAGCCCACTGCTACTCACATTAGCCCACTGCTACTCACATTAGCCCACTGCTACTCACATTAGCCCACCGCTACTCACCATAGCCCAGTGCTACTCGCATTAGCCCAGTGCTACTCACATTAGCCCAGTGCTACTCACATTAGCCCACCGCTACTCACATTAGCCCACATTTTCCAGTTGATGAACCAGGTCATTTGTGATGTACGTCGGTGTCTATATTTAGTCCGCTTTTCCACGAGACCCCCGGAAACCATCACCCGCGGTTTTTCAGGTCACTGACTCACTCCCGGAAGGCGGGAAGAGCCCGCGGAACACGTTGGCGATGTTGTGTTTTGCGAGCGCGAGTCTCGCTCGGCCCGCTTGGGTGACGGACGACGACGACCCGTTTGATGGGCCACGATTTTAGCTGACCTGGGCCAAGCTAGTTTTAAGTGTACAGTGCTTTATCCCTGTCCAAAAGACGGTCTAATTTTATGCCATTATGTAACGGGGTTGCTCATTTCTCTAGAAACTTGCATTGTGTGACCAGAATAGAGAGAGTATTGTTCCGCGCGGTCTGACCGGAGTAGGAGGTGCTGGACAAAGGTTACTGGCAGCGCGTAATTTTGGGAGTATTTTCCCAGGAGTGGGAAAGGTACCACAGAGGCCCTTTTGTTCTCTCCTTTTTTTGTTGTTGTTGTTGTTCACGGCCAGGCCACAAACCCCCTCAGGGCGATAGCGATCGTCGCCACGCTGAATTAAAAAGGATCGACAAAAGCGCGTTCCCGCCGCGCTCGGGTCCGTCACTGTCCTCGGCGGCTCGCCCCCTCGGCCGCGTCGACCACCCGCCCGCCCCCGGAGCGTCAGGTAGCGGTCCGCTTTTCGGGAATTTTGAATGGATCGCTCCGTTCGCTTCGGCTCTCTCTCTCGGAAGGCGGCGGCACGACAGTTGAAAAGAAGTCCTTGTTCTTTATTGCTTAAAAACAAAAGGGAGGGGGCGGGGGGGGGGGGGGGGGGGGGGGGCTGCCAAAGAGCTAAGCTGTATAACGGAGACTCTTTTTTTAAATTTCTGCCTTCGGAACAGAGGAGGGGGCCGATAAAGGGGGACTCGACTCGTGACGGAGGATAAGCCCCAAAAAAACTCCAGATTAGCTGCGCTCAGCAGAAACCAAGCTTAATTATCCGCTTGGAAGCGAGAGAGCGAACCTTTTCGTGTTTTTTTTTTTTTTTTAGGAGCCCCAAAGTTACATCCCGGCACACGCGCTCGATGATGAGCTAGGCCTTGCAGCAGCGCAGTCCAAAAAGAACAACACCACTTTTTGTTCACGCCGCTGAGCTGGAACAGGCCTTTCAGCTTGCTTCTGTCTCTACGGGTCCTCTACGCCGCTTACTGTAGGAAACGGCCGTTCTGCGCAGTCACATGGGACGACCTGGATGGCGGAACATTCTGGAAGAAGCAGAAGTCACCGCGCTGTCCCTGTAGGGAGTGCGTCTCGCGTCTGCGTACGGAGACGCCCCGGCTGCAAAATCCGAATAACAGAACCGGCCGTCTCTGTGGAACCGGTACTGCACACGGCCCGGTGCCGCCACACGGTGCGTGCACAATCGAGAGACTTTATGACTCTGCTGGCTGACCGGCTCTGGACCGCCTACGGGAATGCACAGGGGGGACAAACCCCTGCACCCCCTTCTCCGTCTGCTGGAGAATGCGGCAGAGTTGGAGCCGTAATGGCTACCGCTGCAGGTAAGGCTCTCCATCTGCTAGAGAACGCGGCAGTGCAGGAGCCATAATGACTACCGATGCAGACGGGGACGACCCTCATATAGCACAGCATATTTACAGAGCAGTCCATAAGTGTTTGGACAGTGAGACAATTCTTGTTGTTTTGGCTCTGCACTCCGCCACAGCCGATGAAACAGGGGGTTAAACTCCATAAATATGGGGTTAAAGTGCAGACTGTCAGCTTTAAATTGAGGGTATTTAGTGTACAGCCATATCGGGTGATCTGTGTAGGAATTACAGCCCTTTTTATACATTAGTTTCCCCCATTTTAGGGGGCCGCAAGTATTTGAACAGTTGGCTGCTCAGCTATTTCTTGGCCAGCTGTGTTTCATTGAATCATTAGTTTACTTCATGCACAAGGAAGCGAGCAAAAGGTCTGCAGTTGATTCCTTTCTCTGAAGATGAGTTTTGGAAGAAAACACAGACCAGACAGGGCCGTATGCCTTATTGCTTGTGCATGGTCTTTGAATGCCAGTCTGTTCCCCTTTACAGGCCGAGCACACCTGCCTCTACCTTTTTACACTTGCACCTGCAGATTTAGTTCAGTCTTATGGAGCGGTGGGGTGGAGGGGGGGTGCACTGGGTTAGGGAGAGAGAGAGAGAGAGAGAGGGGGGAAGGTAGAGAGAGAGAGAGGGCAGAAAGGGAGAAAGGGAAGGTTAGAGAGTGAGCGAGAGGGCGAGAGAAAGAGGGAGAGAGAGAGAGAGAGGGAGGTTAGAGGGGGAGGGTTAGAGGGGGAGGGAGAGAGTGAGCAAGATGGAGGGTTAGAGGAAGAGAGAAAAAGGGAGAGAGGAGGAGGGTTAGAAAGAAAGTGAGAGAGTGAGCGAGAGGGAGAGAGAAAGTGGGAGGGAGAGGAAGAGAGAGAGGGAGGGTTACAGGGAGAGCATTCTCAGCTGGAGCAGATGGCGGGCATACCTTCAGCCCTGGCTGGCGTCTCCATGCAGTCCGTGCAGAGACTTATTACCTGACAGTCTCTCCTCGGTTTCCCACACACCCCCCCCGTGTCCCACTACTCTTTAAATTAACCCGTTTACAGGACAGGAGGCCTCGTTTGGCACAGGGACCCCACATTAACTTGTCTTTCCATACAATGCAGCCCGTGGAAAAAACAGCGAGGCCCTCGCTGAGGAGGAGAGGCCCCAGTGCTCCCCCAGAACAGGGCCCGATTTCAGGCTGTCAGGCCTGCGTTCTTCCCCACCGGCTCCAGGGGCTTCGGCACCTCAGCCGTGTCTGACACAGGCTCCAGGAGGCCGGCTCTGGGGAGCTAATCAGCATTCCTTTTTAAAAGAAAAACTGTTTCCCCCCCTTTTTTTTTCCTCCTGAGTTTGAAACTTTTGTGTCCCTGCAGTCACCCTGCATTGCACTATGGGTAAAGAGGACTGCTCCCGCAGCGCTCGGCACACACCCGCTGGCCAGTGACTATAGCTCACGCTGCAGTCGACACGGTCACAGGAGGAGCTAGCCCAAAATGGTTCCCACTGCAGGCAACAGCCACAGAACACCTTGCCCAAAATGGTTCCCACTGCAGGCAACAGCCACAGAAGACCTTGCCCAAAATGGTTCCCACTGCAGGCAACAGCCACAGAAGACCTTGCCCAAAATGGTTTCCACTTCAATCTCCACAGTCACAGAAGTGCTAGCCCCAAATGGTTCTCAGTACAGTCAGCATGGTCACAGAAGAGCTAGCCCAAAATGGTTCCCACTACAGTCGACACAGTCACAGAAGGGCTAGCCTCCAAATGGTGGAGATGCCTTGTCAGTTTTTTCTGGACAACACCTTGCCAGTATTTGTCAGCAAACAGCAGCTAAAGTGCAGTTGCGTGAAGAGAAAAACAGGGCAAAATGCCTTAGTACTTCCCGCCGTCACCCCCTTCCCTTCCGGTGTTTGAAATCAACCCAAAAATAGCATTGGTTTCACTGTGGATACGGTGCGGACCGTACCATCTCACAGCACCGGAGGGGGGGTGACCTGCACCGCCTCGTCACGCCTAAACCACAACTGTTAAGTCCTTTTTTTTGTTTTGTTTTTTAATATGCTTGACGTAATACGTCTCCTGTTTTCGGTACAAAAAGTGTGAACTTCCGGTTCTGATCCCTGGTAATCCCCCTCTGAATGCGGATGACGGGGGAGGGGGGGGGGGCTTAGGGGGGAGGGGGAAGCATATGGCGGGTGATTTGCGCCAGCGGGCGAGGTCGGAGAGCGTCGTGGGGACACGGGTCAAGTGCTGCTCTGCCCCTGCAGCAGTTCGCCCAGCTCGCTTGCTAATTTCGTAAATTCAAATAATCCGTTTAATCAATAAAAAACCCCCAAAATAACAGAGTTTGCACAATACGGGCAATAGAGAATGTAAGTATTACTTGAATATACAGAAAATAACATAACAGAACATAATGACAGATACAGGCCATGCAGCCCAAAAATGCTCACCATTTTCCTGACTAAATTAGTGCTCTGATTACCTACAGACTAGATAGTATCCAACACTGTATCGAGCCTGGTCTTGAAAATCTGCGTTTCTGCCTCTACTATGTGACCTGGCAGGCTATTCCAATGCATGTGGTCTACCGATTACCCGAAACTTGCAGCGGACATGCAAACATGCAACAATGGCAAAATCGGTATAATAGCATTACTTTAAAAAAAAAAAAAAAAGCTGTTTATTATTGTGGAGTATCTCTTGTATTGCCTTTCAAGATTAAGCTTGACAGCTGATGCAAGATGCAATTAAAGGTTTGGAATAGTCAGCAGTTTAAAGGTTTGGAATTGGTAGCAGCTGCTAACCTGAAATATTATGCCGGCGTATGAGGCTTCGATCATAACATTACATCGCTGACATTGCACAAACATATTAAGTGCACCGTCTGTAAAGTAACAAGCTCAACTCTGCTCTGAACTGGAGTTATTGATCAGTGTCCCATTATGTGGGGAGTTGGCGGGCATCCGTGTATTGACAGTGACAGTAATGGGAGAGTAGTCTTATTATCGTTTAGGAAGCGTGCATCTGTCGTTCAGCACTACTTCAGACGGGACTGTAAACAGACTGAGTTTGGTTAAAAAAAAACAGGCTAAGATTCTTTAATTACTGGCCTTGCCAGTCACTGTTATTTTGTGGGTGGGGCACATGTAAATAGACATTATGCTGTTGAGCACATCACACCCTACAGGATACAGTATTCTTCAGTGGGTCTTGTGGAGTGGAAATGTGTGTGTGTGTGTGTGTGTTTGTGTGTGTGCTCGTGTGTATAATGTACTATGTAAGTACACGTATGTAGCATGCATGCATATATGTGTGAGTGGGGTGTGTGTGTGTGCGTGCGCATGTGTGTGAGCACAGGATGCTGTTTAATTGGGGAAGAGCATATGGTGCACAATGCACAGATTACTCTTACTCTACACACACACACACACACACGCGCGCACACACACACAATCACACAAACATACGAACACCTCTACGCACACACAGACATATGCAGATATACTCGCATACAAACGCTTGCGCACACACACTCTCACACACAAGCTTTTTGCCCGTTTCCTCGCCTAGGCTACACAGAATAGGACAGCTCAACTTTCCTTTTCCATAACACACAGGCGTAAACAACGCAACGCAAAAGCCCGCCTTCACGTCACCGCCCCTCCCGCTCCCCCCCCCCCCAGCTCCCGAGCGCAGACTCTCAGGACGTGCTCCCCCTCCCCCCCCCCCCCGCTCACGACGATCGCAGACTCTCGGGACGTGCTCCCGCTCCGACGGGCGGGAAACATCTGGAAGGGACGGGAAGCGGAGCGGACAGGACGGAGACAATGGCGGCGGCGGCGGCAGGAAGCGAAGCTCGCTCCTGCGCGGCGACGTCCGTCAGCGCTGGGTGCTCAAAAAACAAAACGGGGAAAAGTTTGGGAACTGAGCCTTCTTCACACTCTCCCCCCCCCCCGCTCTCCGTGTGGATTTACTGCTCGGCTGCGTACAGATAGGAACGTTTTTGGGGCCGTTGTTTTGTAAGTGGACGGCTGAAATCAGTCATAGTCGTTGCTGGGCGCGCGGTATGTTGATTTGTTTTTAAATCTGAATTTAACACGGTCTGAAATTGTATGTTTCGCAAGCTGTGGATGACTAGACAGTTTGACTAGACTGGCTTTGCGTCACACCTAAGCCTAATCAAACAATTCAGTTCCATGTACTGTAGCAGATGTGCTCTTTTCACACTAAAAAGCATTTTATGCAAATACTATCTTGAAACATTTCTTCATTTTGTAGTTCTTTTACCATTTTTTATTATTATTTTTTATTTATGGAGGTTTTGGCTTGTTTCGGGTGGATGGATGGATCCAAAATGGCGGAGGCGTAGGTTTGCTTTGCAGGCGATTCACATTGTAGAAGTAAGCCAAAGAAAATGCCTACGTCAAGTGCGTAAGAAACACGGGTATTAAATACTGCACTTCCCTGTCTACAGCCTGGTGACATCTGAAACCCCCCCTCACCCAGGGCGGTGGAGAGAGGGAGGTGGCCCACGCTTCCCCCCCCCCCCCCAGCATGGAGGAATGACGGCCTGGCTACCTGCCGCGGTCAGGTGTGACACAGGATGGAGCTGAAAGTGTGGGTCGATGGCGTCCAGCGGATCGTCTGCGGCGTCACCGAGGCGACCACCTGCCAGGAAGTGGTCATTGCCCTGGCTCAAGCCATTGGTGAGTGAGTCATGGGGGGAGGAGGGGAGGGGGCATGGCTGCCTGCTTTGCAAACAAGAACTTGGGCATGAACTGGAAAAGCATCAGCTCCTTTGTGATGTCACATAATGAGGCATTGTGACATCACAAAGTGAGTGGCGCTGCCACATGCGACCAGTGTGACTGCTTTGAACCAATCATTGTGCTTTGAGGTAAAGAACCTAACGCTTTGTTTGGCTCGCACGTCATGTGATTGACAGCTAACTGAAACTCCACCAGTTTTTGGCATTAAGATTCTCATTCTCCCACAAAAAAAAAAAAAAATTAAATCAGGAATTTGGCCTGGGCCTCCTTTGTGGAAAATTTGGGTCACGGATATCTGGCTCACTTCCTGACTCTCCAGTAGAAGAGCGGGTGCACGGCAACGGGCCGATTATTTTCAGCATTCATTATTATTTAATTAGTCGCATCGTTTATTCGATCTGATCTTCAGATCGAGTCAATGAGCTAAAACTGCACTGCAAGTATCATCGGCGAAAGCACTTCGCCGCGACCCACCGAACAGCCGTTTGTGAAATGGAGCCCGAATAATTGGTTGGAACGAAACCAACACATCTGCACTGACACTGGGAGTGGAGCTGCTCACCCCTACGGTAGAATGCTGTAAACTCTCTGGCATTTGGTTGCTTTCAGCCAAAGGCAAATTCCACGTCCTAATCAAATTGGGCAATAAAAATGTTCGGCTGAATTTAATTGAATAGAATCCAAGTCTGGCTTGGGGGTAACTGGTGAAATGGTTAACTTTTTTTTTTTGGCCTCTACTGTGCGTGGTGACACAACCTGGTTCGAACCCAATGACCTTGACAGAAACTGCCATTTTTACCCCTTGGATCTCAAACGGAGCTGTCAAACCCTAACCTTACCCTAACCCTAGCTTGACCCAGCTCTATAAATGGGTTGCATGTAAAACACAAGTTGTGTAATTGGCTCCAGAATAAGTATATTAAAAAGTTTAAGAACCAGTGCTCCAGACTAAGTACAGTAAAAAGTCTATAAACCAGTGCTCCAGACTAAGTACAGTGAAAAGTCTAAGAAGCAGTGCTCCATAATCCGTGGCCTCTGCATGAGAAATGGCCTGCCCCCTACTCAGGGGTTCTTACGATTTGGAGAAACCCGGCTGCATCGTTCGCGTACGACGACGACGTCCTGGGAGGACGTGACAGCCGCGTTGCCGAGGCTTGCTGTTCACCGCGGCTTGCTGTTATCCGCGGTGCTGCCGTTTTAAACACGAGGCCCGTCGTCCGGTCCACGGCGCCGGCGCCACCGCCGCCACCGCCACATGAAAGGCCTCCTCCGCCCTTCTTCTTCTGTGGTTCTGTTTTCCAGGAGAATCGCTCCCCGGCCAGCCCCTCTTATCTCCCGCGGAACAAACGCTCCCTTGTCTCTCCGCTCGCTGCCAAGGCGACCCCGGGGTTCTGTCGAACGCCTCCCCCCCCCCCCCCGCTCCTCCTCCTCCTCCTCCTCCTCCTCCCAGCGCTCCCGGGTCTTTGTGCATTGACGGTCTCCCCCCCCCCCCCCCGAAACGTGACAGATGTTCCACTCGGAGCCTCCCCGCCGCTCGCGTGTTTACCGGATGGCTTTAGGGTCAAACGCAGTTCGCTGTTCGTTGCGCATCTCGCTCTTCTCCAAGATCCCATAGGCATCGTAGACAGCTGCGTTTGCAATGAACTATGGGAGTTTGAGGCGCGAATCCTATCGTTGCTCAATGCATTAATGTCCACAAGGACTACATTTTTTTAATTGTTCCTTTAAACGGCGAGGCTACGTTCTGCCACTGTAAAGGACACCAGATTACATGCGATGGCTGCGCCTACGTTTGAAGTACATGTTTGTTCGGCGTGGACGCAAAAGGGAATTCTGAACGGAGGTGTGAGCGTTCGCTCGTTTGGAAAACGTCGCAAACAAACGCGCCCCGGGTGTTCAGTCCACCGTGGCCTCCCGCCAAGTCTCTAAGCGAAGCTTTAACAGTGTTCTCCGAGAGCTGGTTTCGTTTCGACAGCCATATATGTCTGAAGGAGAAAAAAAAAGAAGGAGGGAAGAACAGAAAAAAGGCAATTTGGCGCATCCAGAAAATAATTTAAGGAGGACCTTAGCGGGGTCTCGGCTAACCGATGTCTATCTGCTTCTGCAAGAGAAGCAGAAGAAGAATCGACATTGCCACATTGGGAGTGGAAACAGAACTACTGCTGCTGCTGCTATGGGCTTGTTGGCATGCTACCTTATCGCACACATTGTAGGAGGAACTCATATTTATAACCGAGCGATTTTTGCGGGTCTGCTCAGCATTATTAATGCAGTACCACTTAAAAGGTCTGATATGTGAAGACACATTAATCAACGGTTGAGCGAGTCTGTCTGTCCGATGATTGCCCCGAACAGGAGTACTTCAATCGAGGCCTCCTGCGGTATCGAGCGTGGCAGCAAGCCTCTTACAGACGTGGAATATTTCACATTAATATGTCGCAACCCTTCGCACATTATGGGCAAACGTACAAGCTTTCAGATGCACTTTCTGTCGCTTTTAGATGTTGAAGCACAGTTTTCAAAAATACACTGCTGTGAGATATTAATCTTCCTCATTTTTACAGTAAAGCGGTGTATTTTATTTCTATGGATGTCAAACCCTCAGTTCACTGAACTACAGCAACTTATGTTTGCCAAGGGATTTCCTTTTTTTTTTTTTTTTACTTTTTTTTTTTAGAAAAGGGGTGCGTGTATTAAAAATTGTGCTCTCAGCAGTCTTCGTTGAAGGCTGCTGGATTTTTCCGGATCGGTTTTCTCTGACGAAGCACTTTTTTTTTTTTTTTTTTCCCCTCGTTTCTGCGTCTGGCCTTACGAGCTCGGGGAGGGTTTTCCGCCCGGTAACGAGAGAGCCCCGTCCAGCCGGAACCTTCCGGAACTTTCCGGGGCCCCAAGGGGCTGGAGCTGGAGCTGGCGTCACGTCTCGTGACCCCCCGCTGTTCCTCCTCAGGGTTTCCTGGGGGGGGGGGGGGGCGCTCGGTCGATTTGAAACCGAAAAGCAGCCGAGTTTTATAAACTAAGGACGGATGACCACCTCCCCCCCCCACCCCACCGCCCGTGGGCCCATCCGCGGCTCGGGTTCGAGGGGCTGAGACACGTTCCTCTGTAGCTCTCCTCAAACCACCCCTGCCACTGCCGCAGCCGCTCGTGTCTCCTTTCAAATTCTCAAGAAGAATAACCCCCCCCCCCTTTACTCACCAAGCCTACTTTGCGAAAATGAACTCCATATGTGAGCATTGGAACAACCCCCTTCCACCCTCCCCAATAAAGAAACGAAAGCCAGGCTGATTGTTCTGAGCCAGGCCCTGGGTTGGGATCTGGAAGGCACGTAACGGACCCCACTGAACACCCGGGCGTTGTCGCGTGCGAGCATGTGACGTTTTCCGACCTTCCCCAGTTAATCGAGAAGCGCTCATTTTCGGAGCAGATGACAGAACCGTGATGCACAGGGTTGCCATTTTCTACTGGGCAGCGAGTTGCCGGGTCGAGGTACTTCACCACATTCGCTGGAAAGTTTGTAAAAAGGAAATTCATTTGTCAAAACCAGATCGGTTAAGCATGTTGTGTATTTCTCTGGCAGGATTTCCCTTAATTCTCGGTGGTCCTGTGATTCACTCTGTGTCATTCCGTGGGGGGGCGGGGGGAGGGGGGGTCCATATTGACTCACTCCTTGCTCACAGCTTGCTCAGTGGGCTTGGAATTCACGTAACGTGCGAGCAATGGGCTCTACTTCCTGTTCCATCATGACCTCATTCCCCTGGCAACCGGGGCTGACTGTTGGTCCACCGCCCCGCCCCCCCCCTCCCCCCAATCCCCCCCACACACACTAAATCTGAGAGAAACTGACCAAATTGTAGGAGGGAGGGGAGGGAAGGAGCGAGAGCGAAAGGGGAAAGAGAGGATTTAAAATTAACAGCAGCTGCCACTTCAAAAGAAGATGATTACGAAAGAAATCAACAGGCAACCTCGATTCAATCAGCGCACTTCTGACTGACATTTGTAATATAATGGCCTTTTTTTTAAAGGGCGGTAGGGTCATTGAAAAGCCTTTTGCAATCCTAATCAGTCCAGATATTTAGCATATGTGTTCAGTCTGGGGTAAGGGTTACAGGGCTGGGCTTGTAGCCTGAAGGTGGCCATTTTGCATCCCTGAGCAAGACCGGAATTGCTGTATAAATGGATGCTACGTTAAAAGAATTTAAAATCTTAAAAAGCCTTAAGAGCCTCCCCACTATATGCCATTAATGTAAATCAATACATCCTTAAGTACCACCACCCTCCAAAAATAACATTTTTTTTGGAAGGAAGTCATCTTTTGCTGTCACACAGTAAACGGTTTTAACTATAAATTAGGGTCTTTCCCGCTGGGCTTGTAGAATGCTCGTGACTGTTTCCCTACATGTCGGCTGTCCAGCAAACGGCGGAGGCACTTCAGAAAGGGGTGTTGAGGTTTTTGTTTTTTTTGAGCCGACAAAGAGCCCCTCGGACGCTGCTGATTGTCCTCGAGTGCGGCGGTTACGCTCGTTCACGGCGTTCTCCTCGTTAGCCGCCGAAGCGCCGGGGCCTAATCACGGAGAGCTCCTTCAGCATCGCTGCAAAGCACGTCTGTTTCGCGACACGGGAGATTCGGTCAGAATTTAAATGACAGTCGTAAGTTAAGCACACATAAATATTTTGCGCTCGCGTGGAAGCCTACTGGGTTACGTTAATCTAATGGCAGAGCGGCCAAAAGCAGAGGCCGGTGTTTTTTTAGCATTCTGAATTGTGTAGTTTTCCCCCAGGGAAATAAAAATTTATACTTTTTTTCCATTGCTCAACCTCCACTGCTTCAGTTTATATCCAGCTGTATAAATGTTCTTACCTCAGCTAGTTGCTAACACCTGAACTGGTTGGATATTTTGAGGTTAAATCGAGGGATGGGGATTAAATTTTTTCACAGATCGAGGGATCGCATAATGTGCTCAGTTCTGTAACAGTCCTGGTATGGGGAAGAATCTATTTTTAGAACGCATCTTGGCCGGGCGCCACCACTGGTCGTACAGAAAATGCATAAATGCATTAAACCACACATCAGTACCCAAGTTCTTCAATCATAATAAAGTCTTTACTCATACCCGGCCCTAGTTAAAAACCCCACGGCCCTCTGGGTAGTGTAGTCCTGTGCTAACGTGTGTTTTTTTCCCCAGGGCGCACCGGGAGGTACACACTGATCGAGCAGTGGCGTGAGACGGAGCGGCACCTGGCCCCGCAGGAGAACCCCGTGGTCTCGCTCAACAAGTGGGGCCAGTACGCCTGCGACGTGCAGCTGGTGCTGCGGCGCACGGGGCCCTCCCTCAGCGAGCGGCCCACCTCCGACGGGGCCGCCCGGGGCCCCGCCCGCGGCCTGTACCGCCAGAGCCTCCCGCCGCTGGCCAAGCTGCGGCCGCCCGGCGCCGCCGTCGCCGCCGGCGACCGCGACCGCTCGCTCCGGCGCAAGGAGCCCAAGCGCAAGTCGCTCACCTTCACGGGCGGGGCCAAGGGCCTGATGGACATCTTTGGGGGGAGGAGCCGGGAGGCGGAGGCCAAGCTGCGGGCGCTGAACGGGCAGAACGCGGCGGCGGGCCCGCGGGAGGAGCTGGCCCGCCTGGTGCGCCTGCAGAAGGACAAGCTGCAGCTGCTGGAGCGGAGGCTGGAGGGCTGCGAGGCGGAGCTTCGGGGGTGGGCGGAGCTCGGGGGCGGGGGCGGAGCCGGCTCGGGCCCGGCTCTGGAGGAGGAGATCCTGCGTCTGGAGCGCCACGCCCGGCGGAACGAGGCGGAGATCGAGGAGGAGGAGTTCTGGGAGAACGAGCTGCAGATCGAGCAGGAGAACGAGAAGCAGCTCCAGGAGAGGCTCCAGGAGCTCCGCGCCCGGGTGCAGGAGTGCGAGGCCAAGCTGGGCGACTACCTGGCCCGCGTGCGGGGCATGGAGGCCGGCCTGGAGGCCGAGCGGCTGCAGCTGGAGATGCAGGAGGCCCAGCAGGTGGACGAGGAGGAGCTGAGGGCCAAGGTGCAGAAGGTCCAGGCCGAGCTGGAGCTGCAGGCCCAGCACACAACCCGGCTGGAGAGCAGCTACAGGGCCGTGGAGAGGTCGCTCGGACAGTCCAGCAAGAGGCTACAGGTGAGTCACAGTGCTCTCCATGGCAACAGTCCAGCAAGAGGCTACAGGTGAGTCACAGTGCTCTCCATGGCAACAGTCCAGCAAGAGGCTACAGGTGAGTCACACGGTCTCTATAGCAACAGGCTACAGGTGAGGCACAGTGCTCTCTATAGCAACAGTCCAGCAAGAGGCTACAGGTGAGTCACTGTGCTCTCTATAGCAACAGGCTACAGGTGAGTCACAGTGCTCTCCATGGCAACAGTCCAGCAAGAGGCTACAGGTAAGGCACACAGTCTCTATAGCAACAGTCCAGCAAGAGGCTACAGGTCAGTCACACGGTCTCTATAGCAACGGTGCAGCAAGAGGCTATAGGTGAGGCAGAGCTCTCTATAGCAACAGTCCAGCCACATTAAAAACATTAAAACCCTCCTTTTAAAATTCAAAACTGGCTACACAAGGCACAACAGGGCCTGGCGTTTGTTTGTGTGATTGACTGACGCATTGACAGTTTGATTGACTGGCCGATCGACTGTTGTATTTCAGGAGAAGGAGCAGGAGCTGGAACAGCTGACTAAGGAGCTGAGGCAGGTGAACCTGCAGCAGTTCATCCAGCAGACGGGCACCAAGGTCACCGTCCTGCCCGCGGTGCTGAGCGAGGAGGAGGCCATGCACCTGGCCACAGGTACGCACCCTCACAGCAGGGCATGATGGGTAACAGTACCCCTCACAGCAGGGCATGATGGGTAACAGTACCCCTCACAGCAGGGCATGATGGGTAACAGAAACCCTCACAGCAGGGCATGATGGGTAACAGAAACCCTCACAGCAGGGCATGATGGGTAACAGAAACCCTCACAGCAGGGCATGATGGGTAACAGTACCCCTCACAGCAGGGCATGATGGGTAACGGTACTGCGACTGGTTAATAGGACGTTCATAATATAACCTTAATTATGGTAATTGTATGCTCTCAAATTGTTCTCACTGTTCTTGGCACTCAGTTACTCATTAGTGTTGAATTCACAGTCCTCTGTAAATCACAGTGCATTGAATAAAGGGATTACTCTCAGGAAAGGGCTTGCGTTAAGCCCATTATTTCTTATTTTGAAGATGAAAAAAGAAGAGAAAAGGTGAAGAAAGGATAATGAAACACTGCGCTTCGAGAGCGGAGCCTTACGCGTTCGTGACGAAGGGCCGTTTCCCGCCGCGCCGGTTTCTGGCAGCGGGACGAGCCGATCGATCGATGACAGCCCCCCGCGCGCGCTTTACCGCAGCGGCGTCACTCCCGGTCTCCAGGGCGACGGCTGCCGGGAGACAGAACGCCGGCCGGCCGACTCCCTGCGTCGCCCGCGTCGCACTCTCTGCGATCGCCTCGCCATCATCCCCGCGGCGTCGCGGCCAACTTTCCAACGATCCCCCCGGCGCGGTGCTTCTCAAAACTCGGTCCTGGGGGACCATTCCAACCTCAACAGCAGCCCCACAGTTTTAACAAAGCTGTTTGTTTTTCTTAATTAGGTGCCCTTCGTGTTTCAGAGCTGGAGTGCCCCAGTCTTATCCAGAAAGGGCCAGTGTGGGTGCGCACACCTGATTCCACTAATCAACTGCTAGCGTCGTTGCTAAGTGACCTTGATTAGCAGAAACAGGTGTGCGCACCCACACTGGCTCTTTCTGGATGAAAACATGAATGCAGTATTGCAGTATTGAAAATACAAGGAGCACTCCATACGGAAGTCTGCCAACGTTAATTAAATGAATAAAATGACTTGAGTGAAAGAAAAAAACGCATGTAATTGATATCAGAATACAAAGAGGTCTGTGGGCTTTCAGTAGAACTGCCAAGCTCATGCAGCAATACCAGTCTGAGAAGCAGAATGTTTTTAAAAGATTTAACTGCACCCTTCCCCCAGCTTTGAACAAAATGGCCGACCGGTTGTACCAAAAAGGTTTCACTTGACCGACATCTACCTAAACATACAGTACCCAAGCTGAAGGGAGTAGAAGGGAAACTCACTCAAAAAATGACAAAAAAAAGTTCATTCACTAACTTGGAGTTCCGGTTGAAGCTGCTCCAGAAGGCGAACTGAAATCCCCAGGATGGCCTGCCCTGTTGTTTGGTTCATGTGTGCAGAGCTGCAGGTCTGCCTGACTATGTGTTTATGCTAATTGTTTATGCTGGTGTGAATGGGCTTGCACTTTCCCAAAGCAATGTGCGGGCCAGATTCACCTCCTGGGCATCAGCCAATGAAGCGGCGCCGTGATTACATGGCCCAACACTGCCTCTCTGTGGTCACTCTGGGGTACATCAGGACTGGTGGCACATTGCTTTATAATAACTAAGGAACAGCATCAGAGGTTTATGCCCAGAAGCTGAAAACAGCTCCCCTCTGGGTCCTTGATATTCAGGTCCCTGGTTCATTCTTTCAGACATTTTTTTGCATCATTTTGTGATGTTGACCTTCTTTTAAGTGACCGTTTCGGTGGTGTTGCAAATCGCTGGACACAGAGACCTACAGTTGTAGTCCACAAACTCTTTCTATGCTTAAAGTCAGTTTCCATTTGGAACATCACGCAAACTTGAAAATCAACGTTGTGTTCCAAAGAATTCAAACTGACGGTAAATCTTGTGTTTTCCCATCGCATTGTAGTTCCTCCAGTTCAGACTTATCTGGCTCAAAATTACAATGGTTTTAGTTTAATAACAATGTTATATTTGCTATATCAGCACGCCATATTCCAATAATTATATTCCAACATTACTTCCTGGATAGATATTATTATTATTATTATTACGGAATATTACATAGCATTTTGTCTGGAAGTTGTGGCCGGTATACGTGCAGCCGAATGTAAAAGGGATTCTCTCTGGTTTCCTTGTGTGTAGACCTGCCCCTGCAGTCTGATTCGCTGAAGCGCCCCGGCTCCTCCCGCCAGCTGCCCAATGACCTGCGAGTGCTGCAGAACCCCCTGTCGTCAGGATTCAACCCCGAGGGCATCTACGTCTAATCCAACCCCCCTCGACAGTCTTCCATGGGAGCTCCGCCTCCTCCTTCAGCTGTCTGCTGGCCCCGCCTCCCCGTGGGTGGGACTGTTATCTGGCTCCTCCTCCTCCTGAGAGGTCTCCTGTCAGATTCAACCCCAGTACAAGACAACAACCTTCTGGCTCCGCCTCTTCAGGGGATCCTCCCCTCTGGCCCCACCTCTTCAAGGGAACCTCCCCTCTGGCTCCGCCTCTTCAAGGGAACCTCCCCTCTGGCTCCGCCTCTTATAGGGATCTCTCCTCCCCTTTCTGTAGCAGTGACCAGGCCCACCTGTCCACAGTGTGTTGTGTCCTCTTGGAATCGGAGGATCCGGTTGGTGGACTGTCACTAAAAGCCCTTGGGACTGAGCACTCCCTGTTCCCTTTAACATGTTATCCTGCCTGTTCCCTGCTTGCGAGGGCATCAGTTAACAAAAGCCTTATCTGCACATCTTCTGTCTGGAGAGGGGGCGGAGTCAGTTCTCTCTCTGGAGAGGGGGCGGAGTCTGTTTTCTCTCTGGAGAGGGGGGCGGAGTCTGTTTTGACTCCAACAGTCAGCAGTACTCCTGGAGGGAATAGCAGAGCGAAGATGCTTGTGAGTTCATATAAGCAGGAGATAGCTGCTCATCAAGGACCAATGAAGGACCGTGACATGTGACCCTCTTCACATTTCAGTATTGTGAAACTTTCCACAGTGTTGGCGTGAAAAAAATAGCCAAATTGCAGATAAGAGTTTGTGAAAAGCTTGTGATCACATGGTTGATTTCTGCAGTTTCACCACTAGGGGGCGGTGCTCCTGTCCTACAGAGCCTGCATTAAGCTACCTGCCTCTGTGCTGGTGAATAAGACAGACACAGCCAGAGCATCACTGATTTATGAGTATGTTGACACTCGTGCACAGCCTCTCCTGATTTCCACAGGGAAAAAAACATTACAGTGGCTTCCCCACTGTTCATTGCAGTCTGTCTGATTGACAGATTGATGCCTTTTGGTTCTATTGACGCATTGCATATGGAAAAATGGGTCAGCAGTCGATCACGTGAGATAGGAATGGAGCGTGGTCCTCTACGCCTCTCTGCATTCCTCAGTTTCCCAGAAGTCACTGTGTTTTTTTTAGTTTTTTTTTTTACCTTTATCAATATTATCACATTATAGGCTAAGTTTGAAGCTGTAGTCTTCTCACGGTTCGTAAGCTTGTGTGGGTTCCTTAGACTATGGCGCGGCGCCTGGAAAAAGTGATCAAATCGAGGCAGACAAGAAGGTTTCTTACTGAGAAAGTGTCTGATTAACTGAGACTCTTAGCACGTGCAAAACCTTTTAGCGCATGCAAAACTCATAACACAACCAACCACTGGTGCACAACAAATACCACGACCAATCACTGGCCACGTTATTGGCTTTGCGTGTGCTAAAGGACCAATCATCAGGCCCCGTGTGTATTACAGCAGCCGGTGGAATGTGCAGTTATTATCAGTTATTGTCAGTTCAAATTGCAAGTGAGGGCAAGTGTAATTCTGCCTGTTTAGGGGTGACTTCCTTAACATTGGGAAAACAAAGTAAACGAAGAGGTTGTTTCTGGTTCCTGGCAGAGCAAATATCAAACATAAATCTGTTTTATTTAATGTTCAATTAATGAGGGCAGACTTCTGCACATAGTTATTTCTAAATCAATTTAAAAATATGTTGTGGAAGATAAAATGTTATCTCTGTAATTAGTCTTTGAAAGCGTGGGCCGCACAGTTGGTTTGTGGGAGTGGGGTTTTCGCAGGAAGTCTGGCAGGCAGGAGGGCAGTAAACGGCACTGCTGGGAGAACGAGGGGGCGGAGCTGCCTGTGACCAATCGTTTCTTTTCTGCGGAGAACAGAACATTCTTCCGATTGGTTCTGACAGCGATAGGTGATTGACAGCTCATTGTAGCTCCACCTATTATGGGGTTTTTGAAACCTCCTTCCTCGTTAGAAAGGAAGACTGCAATACAAAAGCAAGAAAGATGCAGTTAGGTCTTGTGTCAATGTGACATAGCTGAAGGTTTTTTGCAGGTATTTCCCACAGAATTGGCTGTTTTTTAAGTGTTGCCGGTGGTTGATTTTGATAAGACATCAAATATATCTTGAGGCATATCTGGAGCGACAGTCACTCACTCCCAAACACAGCGACTGGAGCAGCAGTCTCTCACTCCCCAACACAACGACTGGAGCGACAGCCTCTCACTCCCAAACACAGCAACTGCAGCAACAGTCTCTCACTCCCAAACACAGCAACTGCAGCAACAGTCTCTCACTCCCAAACACAGCAACTGCAGCAACAGTCTCTCATTCCCAAACACAGTGACTGGAGATAGCTACTTAACCAAAGAGCTAGCTAACTAGCAACCAGGGGAGAAAGAGATGACAACCAGTAAGTGGGAAAAATATGGAAAGATATATTGAAGAGTGGCAAAGTGAAAATGGCCTGAATTTAAGAGAACAAATAAAGTGTCAGTTGAAACAAGGTAGTGTAATTGCATTAATGGCAATAAATGCCTTTGAAGTAAATGCAGTGCCTTCTTATTTTCCAGACTGGGAGGCAATCCATCAAAAAGAGGAAGAGAAAGCCGGAGACAAAGTTTCAACAGGGCAGTTTCTGCACTCTCACTGAGCTACACTTTATTTCTGATTATATGTCTAATAATACAAGGTAATTTAGGACATAAATGTTTTTTTTATGATGGTAGTTTTCAAAGGTAGCAATGCTGTTGGAACTTTGAAAGGTAGCAATGCTGTTGGACTTTGTATAGGGTTTGGCAGGGACATATTTTGAGTTTTGGTATCGGGTTGTTGTTTTTTTGGCCATTTCGGTTGAATTTGGGCTGGATTTGGGCTGGTTTTGATTGGCCATTGGGCTGGATTTGGGCTGCTTTTGATTGGCCATTGGGCTGCTTTTGATTGGCCATTGGGCCTGATTTGGGCTGGTTTTGATTGGCCATTGGGCTGGATTTGGGCTGCTTTTGCGACGGGCAACCCTGTCTCCCAACCTCTGGACTGTCCGTTTCTGGGGTTGGTGGCTTGGTGTGGCCTTACGCTCTCGCCGTTCCTACCAGGGAAGTGGAAAATCTGCGAGAGTTTCAGTTTTTGTTTAACATAGCCATGAGCACTAAATTCCTGAAGTCCATTCTTCAAGACACGTACTGAATGCATTTATATGTGCAGGACTTGCACTGAGGGGTAGAAACGCACCCATTGCTGTAAACCTTCCTGTCGATCCTGTATACCTGTTAGCAGTTGAGCCGTCTGTTGTTTAAATGAAGGACATTTGTACAGCTATCAAGACTTTGCCGATGTATGGATTTAGCATTTGTTCGGCTGAGGCGATCAAAAGCATGCCTTATACAACAAATGTGTAAATAAGTTACGATGGTAGTTTAAAAATAAAAAAGTATTTTTGAATATGTGTAAAACAGCACATTGTTGTGTACAGCTAATATAAACTAACGTTTTTCTACTACGTCACCTTTAAAAAGTGAGCTACAACTAAAATATCACCGGTTAAATGTTGTTGGAATTGAGACTGAGCATATGAACCGTGCGTGCGTATGGAAATGCTATTATATACGATGTATAGTTTGGTAATTGCATGTTTTTTTTTTTCCTTCTATTATGTCTGCAGCTTGCTTTGCTCACATTGAGGTGTATATCTAAGATATGATACAGTAATAAACGTTTCATGTCCTAACTGCATTTTTGCGAATGGTTCTGAAAATGTTTTTACGTTAAGAAATCGAGCGCACCAATCTTTCGCAATAACAGTCTCTTAATTTCGTAATAGGAAGTTGTAAACGAACGGACGGCCGTGCGTATTTCGTGTCTGACGCCATCGTTATTCAGCAGTGGGCAGGAAACCTCGTGGAATCACAAGCCCGTTTTCCCACTCACCGAAGAAACGTGTCACAGTCGTAATAAGAATTCACCCAAATTATCTGCAGATGATAATACAAACACCCACAGTCATCTGCTTCAAGGGATGCTGCTAAAAGTTATGAAGAGTTATTCCCATTGACCTATTGACCTTTAGTATGGTCTATACGGCTGGCTTGGATGCCGTGAGCGACTTGTCGTTATTTCTGAAATTTTCAAAATGAATCACATATACTTGCCCTCCATCCATCGAGTAACATGGCGCGTCAAAGTTCCTATCTTTTAGAAATTCCTGTAAGAGAGAATACACAGTCATTTATGTTTCATTGCAAAGTCTCTGTCTTAGCTGTCTGTGAGATACTGGTGAAAGGACTGATGGGAAATGTAGTTCAACACCAAACTGGAAGACCGGTTTTACTTAGCATGATAAGAGTTGCACCAACGTTTGATTCAAAGCTTATTAAAAATGAATCATGCTGTATTTGGTATATATTACTACCACAATAAACATGGGTAATAAAGGATGCATCTAACAAACTGTGGTGAATTTTACCTTTTATTTTATGAAGCATTTTGTGTCTTCTTGCAGTTGCCAGCTTGTGTAGTGTTGCGTAGCGTTGATATAGAACAATTTCTGATTAACTGCATAAATAATATTCCAAGGGGCCTGAAAGTTAAGACCCTTTGTGCAGAGGCTAAATTTTGTACATTTTCACCCATTTTGTACTGTTCTGTTTAAAGCTTTATAACTCCAGATGTCAACATCACACAAACACTAGTAATGGCTTAAAGAAGACCCTTTTACCATTTATCATCATGCCTTATTTATATTCTAAATTCATATGTAAAATATGAGAAGTGAATAATCTATCTGTCTTAAGTGTTTTAGTCTAAGAGTGTTTAAGAGACTTAGTTCTCCTCTTTTTTTATTTTTTAGTATGTTTGTCTTATCCCATTGACAGGTCTTGAAATGAGTAAAACTGTCCCACCGCATTGGTAAATTTCTCTTAAACAGAAATAAGATTTTTTTTTACATCTACAAATAAGACTGAAGATCAACTTGTTTTTTTGAGTTTTGAAGAAACGCGTTTCTTACACAGCAGCCCGTTTCCGTGTCATCGGCCCGTGGTGGGATTCTCCTCTGGAATGCCCAGAGGCCGGAAAGCACCGGAAAGAGCGAGCGCAGTCGCTCCTGTCGCCTGCTGCCACCGCAGGCTCTCTCACGCACAGCACGGCTCACAAGCTCGGCCTTACGTAACAGCCCGGCTGCAGGCTAGCTACAGGTTAGCCTCGCACCTCAACCCGGCGCAACCGCGCAATCGAAGAGGGTTAATCACTTGAACGCTACTCGAGCAATCATTGGAGATGTGCCAAAGATAATTTACAGTTTTTTTAAATGTACATGGGATCTTGCTTTACAGTAAAGAAAAAAAAAACCTTTAGAAGGGTTTATGAAATGAAAAAGCTTCCCAGAAAAGGGCTGCTGGCTGGCAATTAACAAGAAAACCACGTGAACAAACTTGTTTTGTACTGCCAGAGAGAAAACGAGTCCCCAAACAACTCCAAATAAGATTTTAAAAAAAAAGAAAAAACTGGTTTGGACAAATTTGTTTTTTGCTGTTTCACCCCAGCCGCTCCAGGGAAGGGGCAGAGATTGTTTTTGTGCTTCTTCAATCACATGACTTGGGTTAACGCATGACCTACTGTGCATTCTTCTGGTCTGATTTCTAGTCAGCTGATGTTTTTTTTTTTCTCTTCAGTATTTCTGGTCTCCTGATTGAACCTGCAGTGTGCGCAGCGATGCCTCAGCATCTGGTCACGCTAACGCTAACCCTTATCGCCAATGGCTATGTTCGAGGGCCCCAGCAGCAGCGCTAACACCAACCCTTACCGCCAATGGCTGGGTGGAGGGCCCAGCAGCAGTGCTAATGCTAACCCTTATCGCCAATGGCTATGTGGAGAGCCCCAGCAACAGCGCTAACGCTAACCCTTACCGCCAATGGCTGTGTAGAGGGCCCCGGTAGCAGCGCTAACGCTAACCCTTATCGCCAATGGCTATGTGGAGGGCCCCAGCAGCAGCGCTAATGCTAACCCTTACCGCCAATGGCTATGTGGAGGGCCCCAGCAGCAGCGCTAACACTAACCCTTACCGCCAATGGCTATGTGGAGGGCCCCAGCAGCAGCGCTAACGCCAACCCTTACCGCCAATGGCTATGTGGAGGGCCCCAGCAGCAGCGCTAACGCCAACCCTTACCGCCAATGGCTATGTGGAGGACCCCAGTAGCAGCGCTAACGCCAACCCTTACCGCCAATGGCTATGTGGAGGGCCCCAGCAGCAGCGCTAACGCCAACCCTTCCCGCCAATGGCTATGTGGAGGACCCCAGTAGCAGGACTCAAATCTCCTGCACTACCGACACACTTTATTTGTATTGGAGCACGTCACTTAGTATTTTTACTACACCTTAAACATTATTATTGTTTAGTTGTTTGACTTTGCTGGATGAAAAGGACCAGTCTTGCTGTGGTTCTCAAATAATGAAACGCAATGGTAATTTTCTCACTGATATTTATTTTAGAACTTTTCTTAAAACAATTTCAGACAGGTTACGCTTCAAGCACTAACAAAAAGTGCATCAATCTGAGAAATCCTTGAAAAATCCACACATTTCTTCTACAATAACATTTGACATAAGTTCCATCATATAATGTATGTTTGACAAAAAATATTTACACAAACGGGCCACTGTTTTAGGCAATATCACAACTGGAAATGCAGCGCATTTGAGGCAAAACAGCTAAGAGCAGCATTGAATATAAAAAATGAACGTATATACATACAGTATATATAAATAATTGTATATATAGTTATTTAAAGACCATAATCTTTATGAGATTGTCTCCTCTCTTGAACATTCTCATGAAAATGCTCAAACTGAGCCACTGTGCCTCTCAACACCTCACGGAATGTCTTACCGAAATAAAATTTTCCTTTAAAAATGGATCTAAAGTCTTGAATTTGGGAAACGGGTATGGGACGGTGCTCAAGTGTGACGTGCCCGCCTTCCCCCCCAGTTTGAAAACCGAATCGCTTCTGTTACGAGCCAAAATTTTTTAAAGGACACCACTTGTGAGCAGTGCTTTGCCAGGCGGACACCTGAATCTACTCCATTTTAAATTTGTAACATTCCACAATGGCGTAAACGATGAACTCAGTCCCCAGTAGTTGTAAACATTTGTGCACGGGGCTGGTAAGGGAATGTAGGAACACAAGGAAAACTGGATGGAATTTATTTCCCAACACTGGGGAGCCATTTTTCGGTTTCAGTAGCCGAATTCCTCGCTTAAATTTGTCAAATTTGTTAAAAAATTTTCTTCTGACAGAAGCACAGTGGTTCTGGGTAGGTTTCTGCCCTGTGGCTGAAACAATGTTTAGTTTGGTGTTTGACGTATGTTTGAGTACGGCAACATAACAGATATACAAATGTGTGTGCACGCACACACACACACACACACACACTCTCTCTCTCTCTCACACACACTCACACACACAGAAAGGGTCTCTTCTAAGACTACTGCCTATTAATTTATTAGATGTATATATGAAAATATATCCAAATTTGGATACAGTGCTTGAACTATATCAGGAATGGGTGGGGACATGGGTCTAAGCAAAGAACAAGTGCACTTCACCTTGCAAAGAGCAAAACACCTGGCATTTTATCATTTACACCTCCATATTCTAAAAAAGTTACATTCAATATCAAAATTCAATTAAGGTGCCATTGTACCTTGCGCCGTTTTTTCTTAACGTATCGTCTACGTGAGCATCTTTGTGTGCAGGAGAACAGGTCCATAAGGGACGCACGCGTCAGAGCCACAATGTCTGAGGAGTAGGCGTTACATCCGCAGGTCAAAGCATTCTTTAAACATTATGACATTATAAGCGCTCTAAAAGGGTTCACCTATCAAGCCAAGGCTAACCAACACAACAGGCTCATATAAAGCTTTGGGTCTATGTTTTACATGAAATGTATATTGTTTTACATGAAATGAATACACTCAATGTCCTATTTAAACGCGAATAAGCATTTTCCGTAAAACACTAACGCCGAACGAACCGTCAAAATAAAGCAATATTAACAGCAACGTTCTTCTGTTCGTTTAGTTTAAATACGCAAAGAAAAGACAGACACATGTCGCGATTTGACGAGCAGAAAGTTTTTTTTTTTGCCAGCTGGCTCTTTATGTCGATCCGTTTTCCGTCTCTGGGGACTCGTCTGGGTTTTCGTCATCCAAACTGTCCTCGTTTGCCGCAGGTGAGCACGATTCGTTCGAGGAGTCAAAGTCTGGAGGTGCTGACTCGCTATTCTGAGAGAGGGGAGCCGACACGCACCGTTTATCCAGCGACAGCGCGGATGACAAGCCGGGAAATGCTGCAGCCGCGGCTGCTTGCGCGGGGAGTCCGGGGTAAAGCAAGGGGAACGGGTTGGCCACTGCTGCGGTACCTGGGTAGAAATACTTCTCTAAATTGGATTTGTCGAACAGCGGCATATAGGAGGCTGCGGCGGAGGGGTTAATGAAATAGAATGGCATGCAGAAGGGCGCTTGCTGTCCGACAGAAACACCTCCTAGTCCCATCAGCGAGTTCAGCAGAGCCACGTCCGGTCTGTTTGTCAGATCCGGGCTTCCCATCCCAATACCTGTCGAGTCTATTTTGGTTTTTTTCGCAGGATGGTCGTCCCCAAATTCCTGCTTGATTTTGACCGATTTGGGTCCTTGCGATTTATATTCTTTGTCAAATTTCCCGTCGTATTTCTCCGCTTCGCCGCCGTATCCACTGTCGGTGTCGGTGTCGTTCTCGTTAAGCTCTCCGTTGTGTGTCCTCTGAATGACTGGTACGCAGTTGGCTTGGCTTTCCGCTTTTTGGCCGTCGGGCTCTTGTGCTGTGGCGGCGCTTTTGCCCTCAGATGGCTGGTGCGACAGAAGCGGCGCGCTGGGCAAAAACTGCGCGGAAACTTTGTGCAAATGATTAATGAGCCGCGTGCATCTCTGGTCCCTCGCAGTCCAGTTCTCGAACCTGCTGAGGTACTGCATTACTTCCTTTGCACAGGTTTGAAAGCCAGAATGGAAAGCATCTAAATCAGTCTGAATGGCGGCTTTCATCGATCGGTCTCCTATGACAGATGCATTAGAAATAGTTAACAGCAGAAATCTTGAGCAACATACATTTTCATAGCTACGCTGGCAGTTGAGGTACGCAATAATCTGACAAGAAAATAAGGGGTCAACAGTGGGCTCGTGCTTAAATTCAACGGCATGATATGGGCTATATTTTATACAATGACAGCGTCCTTTTTCGTTCTTTCGGTTTCGGGTAACTTCCAACTGGAAAGCTTGATAGACGTTCGGTGTTATGCAACTTACCGCTCTGCAATGCAACGATCTTCTGGTGCTGTTGCTCCGTGACAGCGGTCAGGGTGTTTAAATGCTTCAAAGTTAACTCGAGAACAACAGCTTTCTCCAAATGCCCCAACGTCTGCGCACAAAAACAAGAATTGGACACGTTCGAGATGATCGGTATGCATTAAAAGACATTAAAACCTTTAAAGAACTGCATGCGCAGAACTTCGCACGTGTCCGGACTCGGTTAACCTTTACAAAAAGACGTCTGACACAGCTGGGGATAAACTGCATGAAAATAGACCTACCGTCAATTTCAGATGTTCGGGCAACAGATCTTTCAACTGTCCGATGCATTCGTTAATCCTGTCTCGCCTCTTCTTCTCTATTAATCTGTGAGGTAACTTGTAAGCTTCCTGTTGATGAAAAAAACAAACACGCTGTAAATACAACGGAGAGTAAAATGACATTAGAATAACTATGTCGCATGCAATCACCAAAGAATAAACCAGCCAATTTAAAAGACAAAACGTTCACCCAGCAAAACAAAATTTAAGCTTACGGTACCTTGCTCTCCTCTCTCTTCATGGCTCTTTTTGATTTGCACATGTAGAGCGATGAATATTCGACCCTGTCATAAAACAATGCTCACTTGTCAGACTTTGCACAACAATCGTAAAATAAAATGTGAATAATAATAATAATGATAATAATGATAATAATAATAAATTTACCCAAGAAAATCCGCGTGGTCCAGCAATTGCCTCTCTTGCAGACGTGATATTCTTTCATCCATAACTTTCCTGCTTGCAAGTGCGTTTAGGGGGATATTGAGCAGTTGGTCTACATCCACTGGTGCAGTACTTTAGAATGACAACCAGTTCGTCTCTGCGGTCACTTTGCAACCAGTTTGTGTGTAACCAGAGCGCACGCGCGTCTCCAAACAGAACAGCTCCCAACTCACGTGTAAAATGCACCAACTCGCGCACTGGCAATTATGGGTTCGTTAAATATTGTCCCTTCCTTTTCAAGCAATCCAAAAGACGGTATTTGTTAATGGTATAAACTCTATAGGATACGTTCTAGAATAATAACGGCAATACTTATTAACATTCGTGAAAAGTTCTGGAGAACTCTGCAGCGGCGTGCACCTCCCTCTGCAAAGACCACATGGAAATAAATGTGCCCGGGACACAAGTAGACGGCTCATATGTGATGTGCAGACAGTCTTTAGCCAACGTGAAGATAAGCTACTCCTCCTTAACCCTTTCCTGGCTCACCAATCACTCTCAAAATCAGCCTACCGACGGGGCATAACCAGTAACCATAGCAGCAAGAAACATTTCGTGCTGAAACATGTGCTGTACAAGGCGAAAATAGGAAGGGCTTATTTTCATTGGACGCCACTGAGCATTCACCAGCCAATCGGGGTTTTGGGGGAGATTTTAGTTTTACTTTTACTCTCGCAGTTTGGGAAGAAAAAGGGGAACGCAGTCGCTCGTGCGGACAGCCCATACAGTAGGTATACAGTATATGTAAGCAAAGCTGTGAAGTATAACGAACATAAACTGTACGTAGCATTATATTTGGGGAAATGGCACATACCGTGCAGTCGTCATTGCCGTTTAATTGCAAGCATTTGCAAAGGTGCAATTATTTGATTTTTATGCTGACCGTTCCTAAACTAAATCTGTTATATTGCCGAAACAATATTAAATTTACATTTGTGTAGGTCTACTACAATATCACAAAGACCCATCTTCTGAATTTTAATATGTACCGTTTATTTATTGTAACAACCGTTGCATCACGTGCATTCAGTGCATGGTCATACGTAGCCTAAGTATTCCGCCACCTGACAGTCAGCCTGAGGTTTTACCTGCAGTCTTGCAAACAGAGAACAGAGCCAAGTGTATTTTGAACGGACCTGAAGTCATGCAATTGACAGTTAACCGTGCTGCCGCCACGGAACGATTACTGGCCAACGAAGACACTCAGTGGAGCGCGTAATAACGCACTAGATCAACTAGATAAGAGGTTTACGAATGCCTTCCGCTTAAATGCCTTACATAATATTGTTCGACTGCATGTTATATTGTTGGTAAATAATTTCAGGATGTTCACCGATAGGCTGGCACAGTACCAGCCTATGTCCTGTGCGGTATGGACGGGTGTAGCCTATTTCCATTTATAATAAGTTAGCCATATCATGGAAAAAACGTTTTCGCTGAAGGAAGCCTTTTTCATGCACGTTTTACTCCCAAAAAATATTTAAAATCGTTTTGCACAATGAATTAGTAAAGAAACTGACATTCATCCTTTTGATGCACATTGCTTGGCGTAATTACGGATTTATCCTGAACAGAATTTCACGCTTGAGAATCTTTTTACTTCTGTTAAAGCTATCATCGCCTGCTTTGCTCCAGTAAAACAGAAACCTATTTCATGTTCCATTTTAAACAAAATTTCATGTTATAAAAACATGAATTAAACTTTCATTTTTCAGTTGCCAAATAATTGCTGGGAATGTTTGAGAAATTCAAATAGAGTTCTTTTGAATTAAAACATTCACGAATCGTTGTTAAATATTTTGATAGAGGTTTTTATAATTAACCCGATAATAACATGAACTATCATTGACGCTAACTACAGGGTTATTTTCTGAATGTCCTCTGGCCCCACGTTCACAGGCAACGTTGTGCGGCCGCCAAGGAAACGTGTTAAATACAACTCCGGCGAGCAATGCAGACGACACCTTAATCCGTCTTAAAGTTGGTAAAGCCACTAGGCCTTAAATGTGATCAATTCGCTTCACCGAAATTAAAAGTCTCGTGTGCGCACGCCAACCCAAGACGCGCACGCCAACCCAAGACGCGGTTATAGCGCACGACCAAAACGCACTCTGCGTAACCTAATACTTCTGGACTGCTTCTGTTCTTTTTAACTGAGCCGCGGTCAACAGGCAATAAAACAGAATGACCATAAGAAAAAAAAAAAAAAACAGACTGCAGGACAGTCGAGATGCGAGTCACGCGATACCACTGCGCACAAAACAGGCAGGTTTTACATGCGGAGTTCACATTGCGGGGATACCCCTTAAGTTTACAGCTATTGCAGTTCTTTATTTTAATTTTTATAATATATTTAAAAGAAGTCAGACACATACTTATAGTTTTGAGCAAATGGAACATGGCCTCCATAATTAAAATAAACAAGTAAATCAGATCAAATGAGCACCACCTTTAGCAGCAATTATTGCAACCAAATGCTTCCTATAATTCGATATCACTCTTCTTTGCCGAACTGCTTTAATTCAGACAAATTGAAAGGGTCAAGAATGGACTACTCGTTTCAGGCCTGGCCACAGCATCTCTATAGGGTTCAAGTCAGGCCTTTGACATGGCCACTTCAAAACTTTAATTTTGTTTCTATTCAGCCATTCAGATGTGGACTTGCTTTTGGGTTTTGGATCACTGTCTTGCTGTATGACCCAATTGCACTTCAGCTTCAGCTCACGGACAGATGACTAGACATGCTTTTTTTTCCAAATCCAAGATACGCATTGCTGATTCTCTTGGTTAGCACTGGTTTCTGCGTAGCTACTATCCCATGAGTCCCATTTTTGCCCAGTCTCTTTCTTATTGTGGAGTCATGAACACTGATCTTAGCTGAGGCTGGAGAGGCCTAGCAGCAGTTCTTTGGATGTTCTTCTTGGATCTTTTGTGACTTGTCTCCATGTTCTTGGATACATTTTTTGAGGCCGGCCACTCCTGGGAAGATTCACCACTGTTCCAAATGTTCTCCATTTGGAAATAATGGCTCTCACTGTGGTTTGGTGGAGTCCCCGAGCCTTACAAATGGCTTTGTTACTTTTGTTTCTAGATTGATATATTTCAAAAACTTCTCTTCTCATCTCTTCTGGAATTTCCTTTGATTGTGGCATAGCGTAATGTAGAATCTTTGTGGCGGTGACTTCACTCTCAATATTAGTGGTTTAGATTCAACAGGGCCACGTTCAATCAGCTGAATTTTCAATTTTCAATTAAATTTGGGCAGTTGGTTGACTGAGTAACTAAAGGGGACAATTACTTTTTCACATGGATGATATGAGTGTTTGATAACTTTTTGCATTAAATAAATTAAATAATAATAATTTTAAAAAGTATTCTGTGCTTACTCAGTTTCCCTTTGTCTAATATTACATTTTGTCTAAAGATCTGAAACCATTCAGTGTGACAAATATGCAATAATAGAGGAAATCAGGAAGGGGGCAAATGCTTTTTCACGGCACTGTGTTTGATTAAAAGGGGGACATACTTTAGGAAAGTAAAATATGTAATGCTGTTTCTCTTCAATAAAAATGAGTTTAAAATTAACAGCAGTAATGCAGTATGTTGTAGGCCACATTGACCAGTAACCCATCTGACTGGTTACCAGAGGAATAAAGATGAGGAAGTTGACACAAATGCCGGGGAAGAATCCACCTCAAAAGCCTGGATATTCAATGTATTTTTGATCACATGAGATTAAGGCTTAAGCCTCACATGACTCTGGATCACATTTAGGCGTTGTACCAGTCATGTGACACCGCCCTTTCTCCTTCCCCCCCCCCACACTCCAGGAGGGTGTGAGAGCTCACGCAGCTGAGCATGCATGCGCCCACAGGCGTGGAAGCAGGCTCGGTTGTGTGTCTGTGGTGGAGGCCTCCCCCAACCTCCCCCCCCCGTCCCCCCCCCCCCCGTCCCCTCCCTTTCTTTCCCACGGCCGTCTGTTCGGCCCGGCCGCTGATTACCAGCCTGTGAGAGTTGTGTGTCGGAATCCCCCCTGCGTGTCCGCTGCGCCCCCCCCCCCCTCCCTCTGAGCGCTGCTCTATATGTGGCTCGGAGGAACCCGCTCCAAATGTTTTCCATATTAGCTCAGAGCCGTCTCTGATTTCCAAATAGCAGCGGTCGGTTCCCGGGCTGTGCCTGGAGACCCAGCTATTTGTGGGGGGGGGTGGGGGGGGGGGGCAGGGCAGTTAGAGGCGGGCAGTTCAGGAGGAGACGACGGAGAGAGAGAGAGAGAGAGAGAGAGAGAGAGAGAGAGGAAAGTCAGCGTCGGAGAGAGAAGCAGACGAGAGCAGGAATGGGGACGGAGGAGGAGAAGCGGCAGGCCGGCGCGGGCCCGGCGGCGGGGGACAAGAGCAAGGCGGCTGGGGGTGGCCCGGAGGGGAAGGGCGGCGGGGGCGGCGAGGCCGGCGGGCCGAGGCCGGGCCGGCGAACCTGCTGCAGCTGCCGCTTCCCGCTGCTGGTGGCCATACTGCAGCTGCTCCTGGGCGTCGCCATCACGGCGCTGGCCTTCGTCATGACCAGCATCAGCCCCTCCCTGCTGGCCAGGGAGACCCCACACTGGGCCGGGATCATCGTAAGCTGAGGAGGCCCTCCTCTCCACCTACCGCCCTCCGTCTCTCTCTCTCTCTTCTCCACTCTTTCCCTCCTTTACCCCCCCTCCCTTTCTCCTTCCTTTGTCCTCTTCAGCCTTTTCTGTTCTTTCTCCCCTTTCTTTACTTTCTTCTTTCTCCTCCACGTGCCCTCCTGTGACATTCTCTCTCGCTGTTGGAGTGTCTGCATGATTGGGTTGCATGCCACGGCTGCCTGCCCCCCCTCCTCCAGGGGCCAAAAATAGCCACAAGAAAATATGCATGCGCCGCCCGCGGCCTACACACACACACACAGCTCACATTCGCACGGCAGAAATGCCCAAGACTGGGGGAAAAATAAACAACCCAAACCACACCCGTACTTGTGGAAACTACTGAAGAAACTACCATCTAGCAGGTTTGAGGTCGTGGTGTTCTCCTCCAGCCAACGAGCACAAGGTCTCCGTTTCCGTAGCCGTGTTTTTGTTTTGTAAGTGGCGAACAAAAGCACACAAAACGGATATCCAGGCAAAACACGACCCCGTTTAGGGTAACGCCAGGATACACTTTTTCCGGTCCGAACACGACAGCCGGCTATATTGCTGAAACAGGTGGTCATGTTCTATTTTTTTCGTTGAAGGATTGCTTAGCAACCTTTGGTCGGCCCATCTTCAACCTGACTGGCCGCATGTATGTGATTTTAGAGACAGGGTTCGAACACTAAACAAATCTCAAAGAAGTTCAGCCAAAAGTCCGGCCATTGGCAGGTTTGAGAGCAGACGCATTCGTCTTCCTTTGGCCTCAGTTTCATGGTCTTCCTGCGTTTGTGCCTTAAAAAACACTAACGGGTTTGGCACAGTTTGCATTTTAAAGGCCAGATGTTAGCAGAATCGATAGGCCCAGCCTATGGGTCTCCCATTTCTACGGTAGTTTACTGCAAGGGATCACAAACCTGGACTCTACTCAATCAACATTTTGTCACTGACGTACAAGCAAATGCAAGCATTACATTTTTTTCTTTACAAACTCAGTTTGGGAAGTTTTTTTCAGCAACTAACGAACTCAAACTTTGCGAGTAGAAAAAAAAAATGTATCTTGCTTTTTGTTAGCGAAAGTTGAGAAAAGTGTTGATTGACTGAATCCCAGCCAATGACTCATTCAAAGAATTGAATAACAGTTTTCTGTGCCGCCACAGACGGCATCCAGGTATTTATAACCTTCGTGACGTACCGGAGAGAGAGAGAATAAAATGTTTTAAACATGCCGAAATAGCGCCACATCTTACCTGAGCAAGGCTAGGCTAATTATACGCTGCCCAACCCCCTGCGTCGGCTGGCTCAGCTAGCAGGGGAGCGGCTGGGTTTAAATTGCCTGGGAGCAGATCGGTACACTGGCTCACCTCAGCAAACCCACCGTTCGTCTCTGGTTCTCTACGATCCGAAGCCCATTAAGGATGGAAGTTTCAAACAGGAAGCGGACAGAAACGTATACGCGTTCCGCACTTCCTGTGACGCCGCGGTTCCTCCGTTTTGTTTCCCGCGCTCACACATGCACGTTGGCTAAATTAGCCATTTAGACCATCGGTCAACTAGGATGCGATTCATTGGAGCCCGTCACCTTTTTGCACTTCGGCACGCGTTTAGAAGACACTGACTGACAGGCCAAATAAACCCGCGGCAGTCATGGTATAAATGGACTGCATTTATATAGCGCTTTTATCCAAAGAGCTTTACAACTGATGCCTCTCATTCACCCATTCACACACACACACACACCAACGGTGAAAGGCTGCCATGCAAGGCACCAATCACCTCGTTGGGAGCAATTAGGGGTTAGGTGTCTCGCTCAGGGACACCTCGACACGCCCAGGGCAGGGGATCGAACCGGCAACCCTCCGAGCGCCAGACAATCGCTCTTACCTCCTGAGCTGTGTCGCCCCCCCCAGTCAGACTTTACGTGTTGTATAACTTGCAACCACATCTGGATGCATCTTATTGAGCGTATCAGAGTCATTGCAGCTCAGGGTACCTCCAACACAATGGCCAAAAACCCATCTTTCTCCTTAAGGGGTGGGGGACTGCAATGAAGTGTTACAATATATAATTATATATATAATTATTCAGTATATTTCATTGTCATAAGGGGCCACTGACTATAAATAAATAGATAAATAGATGACCTCACTGCAGAGTCAGCTCGTAACAACAGGAAGCAACTGGACCATCCAGCGGGGCAACCCGAGTTTGGCTCTCACAAGACACGGCAGGGCGGGCAAGGGCGCCGTAAACAGCTCAAGAAAAACAATCAAATTAGAAGCTGCATGCTAGTCACAAGACCGGCACATCCCACTGAGTCTTCCTATGGGGTGGGAGCGAGGGGGGCGGAGGGGAGGGAGCGCATTTCAATTCGTTATGGCGGTAATTATATTACCAGATGCTGAGTCATTACCATTTTACACAGCGTACATTATGACCTCGTGAAGCTCCGCCGCGAATAAAGGGAACGGGACCGAGCCGCAAACGGGAGGAGATAAACAGCCAAAACAGTGGGGGGGGGGGGGCAGTCACATCACCGGAACCCCGCGGCAGGCTTTTGCCGCTAAGTATTTACCGCTTCGGCCGCGCCCAGATTAAAAGCACGACTTGTGCCCGTTTCACCGTTTAATTTCACCGAGGTGTTTTTGTTCAGATTTCCTGCTGCACAAAGAACCAGTGACTTGATAATAATAAAGGATGTGAACACTGTGTTAAAAAAAAAACAAACAAACAAAAAAAAAAACACAAAACGGAAATGGCAAGGGGGGGACCTGATTTTAAACCCCCCTTTTCTCTCGCCGCAGGTCTGCCTGGTGTCCCTGCTGGGGTTTGCCCTCTACTGCATCACGTACCTTCCGGACGAGAAGACGTCCCTGCAGTTCGTTGCCAAGGTGAGGCAGACAAACGAGTCTGTGTTCGAGCTTGCGCTAGCGCTGCCAGTACCCTGGCTAAGCTCACAGTCACTGCAGCACGTCCCCGCGTCGAAATGAGCACACTGCAAAACATCACAAATATCTGTCCACATATTGTAAAGCAATGCATTATCTTGATTAAATATTTAATTTTTTCATTCATATGTATTTCTAGTATGTTCCATTTCTGTATAAGGCTAAATCCAATCAATCAATACTGAGATGTAAGAAGCATTGATATATAATAGAGAAAAAAAACAAAACGATTTGAGATGATCAGTTATGTCCATAACTAGAGATAGGCCACCCTATCCTAATTCATTAAAATATAAAATCATTAAAATCCCCCGTCAGCTCCTGTACTTCCTGGTCACATGACACAGCCCCCTCCCCCTACAGCTCTTGTACCACCTGCTCACATGATACAGACTCTTCCCCCTACAGCTCCTCCCCCCACAGCTCCAGTGCTTCCTGCTCACATAAACACAGGCTCCTCCCCCCTACAGCTCCTGTACTTCCTGCTCTGCACCCTGGCCCTGGTCCTGTCCCTCCTGGCGCTGGCCTTCGCCGGGCACCACTACGCCCAGGTGAACGGCTTCACCTGCAGCCAGGAAGGGAATGACTGCCGGTGCGTGCTGGAGCCCGAGGACCCCATCGCCCGCTCCTTCCTGTACGCCGACGCGGGGGACTGCTCCTCCTTCACCAGCACCCTCAAGCTGTGCTTCATCCTCCAGATAGTGCTCAACCTGGCCCAGGCCCTGGTCTGCCTGGCGGCCGCCTTCGTCATGTGGAAGCACAGGTACCAGGTGTTCTTCGCCGGCCTCCAGGTGGACTCGCTCTCCGTCGGCCAGTGGCAGAAGGTCTAGGTCTGGGGGGGGCGGGGCAATGGAGGGAAGCCCCTCCCCTTCCGGCCACCCAGCCAACCGCCGCAAGGACGCGCGGTTCGCATGCCCCTCCCGAGCACTGTGTGCATTTGTACGTGCCTTCCTTTTTCCCGGAGACATGTTTTTCGGTGCGTTTGTTTTTCAAATTTTTCTATACCGACTCTTTTTGTTTAAGTTTTTCGCGTTTGCTTGAAGATACCTCGCCGATGCGTGTGCTAAAGCAGATATTCTTTCCAAAGACAAAACACATTAAGGCAGTTATGTATCAAAATTGAGCTCCAAATGCTAGGCGGGGAGATGTGACGGAGGACGAAGGAGTGAATAGCTTAGTCACACAGACAGGAAGGACAGCAGGACTCTCGGACGTGTAGACCTATACGGGCAAGCCCAGCGGGGCATCTTTAACATACCCATTTCAGATCATTTACCCATATTTTTAACAAACGTGTGATGTAACATACGCATTTCTAAGCATTTACCCGTCTTTTTAACAAACGTGATTTAACATACCCATTTCTGAGCATTTACCCGTCTTTTTAACAAACGTGTGATTTAACATATCCATTTCAGATCATTTACCCGTCTTTTTAACAAATGTGTGATTTAACATACCCATTTCAGATTTACCCATCTTTTTAACAAACGTGTGATTTAACACCCATTTCAGATCATTTACCCATCTTTTTAACAAATGTGTGATTTAACACCCATTTCAGATCATTTACCCGTCTTTTTAATAAACGTGTGATACACAGCACTTTCTCTGAGAACCGAGCCTCTCTAGGGCCCGGGAAAATGCACATCTCATCGTAGATCACCCTTTCACCTGGTTTGATAGCACTTTGCTTGTAGATACAACCCTCACTGGAATGGAATGTAGTGCAATATATGGTGCATAAAGGTATGTGGAATCCCATGTAAAAAAAATAGTACACTAAGCATACTTCATTTGAACATTCATTATACTTCAAGTATTGTTTAGTATAAACTAGTATACTACAGGATACTACTTTTTCCACATGGGATTGTTGAAAATGAGAAATTGTTTTACAGCAGTGTGCTCTAAATATATATATATATATATATACACACATATTTGCAATATCTGAAAGCATATAATTGGTTTTATATAGTGAAATAACTGGAATGTTTGCCAGTGCATGGGGAAGTGTTGCAATATATAGATGATATATTTTATTTAATCAGTATGTTCCATTCTGTAAGGGACAGCGACAAAACGATATTGTCTTATTTTATTTGTGCCCTAGTCGTAGAGAATGTGGCAATAGCATAGTATAATGGGAACTGCGCTTGTAACCTAGAGGTTGCAGGTATGATTCCTAGGTAGAACACTGCCGTTGCACCCTTGAGCAAATCAAGTATTGCATCAATAAATATCCATCTGTATAAATGGGTACCTTGTAAAAATGCAAAAAAAAAAAAAAAAAGTATGTCTGCTGAATGCTTGCAATGTAGTGAGAACAAAATGGAATCTAGAGGAGGAGCGGCGAGACCACCACCGCCATTTATTCTTTCGAGAGTTTGGCCTACAGTGTTCATAAACCATATGTTGTGCACAAATATACACAGTATTGACGGGATCGATGCATTGCAATTTTACAAGTTTTACATTTTGTCATAGTGCGTAACTGACAAACAGTAAGCATTGCAAAAAGTGTGACAAATGGGTGCAGAAATGCTACATTAAACATTAGCACTACCATAAACTCATGCTTGTCATTCTCCATTGGCTTTTGGTCTGAGGCCTTTTGGCATAAAATGATCCAGGCACTTTTTCTTGACACTATTAACTTTTCGTTTTTCGTTGAGTAAGTACAAAATTCAAGAGCACCTTGAATACGATTTAAGGAATTAATTAATTATGCAATTTTAGCCATCTATGGACTGGAACTGAACACTCAGTAGTTGCAGTGGTTTGTTGTGCTACAGACCGCACACACACACACAACTCACAGCTGCAGACTACACGTGATGAATGAAAAGTGACCACTTTGCCTAGTTACGGCCGAAAATGACACCAAATACACTTGCGTATATCGCTGAAATGGGTAATACTTTCGGACCTAGGCACGTCGGCATGATACCACTCCGTGGGGTTAACGAATAGACGTTTTTTTTAAACAGTTTCACTAAATAGTTGAACTATAATGCGTAATTCACAGTGAATTGTAACGGCTACAGTTGCAGGTTCAGATTCTGTAGCGGCTGTGCAGCTCATCACGTTCCGTACGAAGCCTCTGCTCGAGCTGGGGGGGGGGCTTTTCTGGAAAGGCCGTCTCTCTCTGGCACGCCCGAAGTGACGGCCGTCACAAAGCACATCTCGAGTGTCACCTCCATTCTCAAACTCTTAATTACGAAGCTTTAGAGGTCTTTTAGTCATCAAGGTTTCGCTTCTTTGAAAGCGTGGATTTGTCCACGCAACCCGCTTCAGCTGCTCTGAAGCTCGAAACGAGCAAATTGACAGCCACCTCTTTAAAAATAAAAAAATAAACAACAACACCCTGAGAGATTATCTCAGGAGATTCCTGCGATTTTTTGAGGTTTGCGTAAACTGTGAGAAGTCTAAGGCTATCGCAAACGCTAACAGAAGATGCCTTCACTCTCTGAATCACGGTCTGACGTCAAACGCCGACCTCAAATGTAACGGCCACTGCCTGCGACACACACACACACACACACACACACACCGCAGAACGATTTTGTGAACTTGTGAGTGTGAGTCAGATTAAATTCAATGAAGCTGGAGTCCAAGACGAAAATGTGTGGAGAGTGGGAGTTTGTAAGGGAAAGAAAGAGATTGGGGCGGGGAGGGGGGCCACGAAGAACATTTTTTTGTTGATTTGCACCGTGTTATTTATGACCTTCAAAAGCAAACCATGGAGCTGGAGCTCAGATGTGCAACTCTTTTCTATTCAGAGCAAAAACAATATATACCTTTAAAAAAAACATTATTAATGTAGGCAATACTGTCAGCTTCCTTTGTACTTTGCTATGGACATGTCACTTCCTGTACTTTTAATAAATGACCGTTTGTTTCCTAATGATGTGCAATAATGTTCTTTTTTACTATTCTGTGTCTTGTGTGAAATTGTCTCTTTCAAGATATCGGAAGGATCGCAAGTTTGATGCCGGACTACTTTGTTGGCCGACTGTGACCACCTTGTCATTTGGCCTGGGTTCCTACGGTAACTGCAGCATTAGATTGTCAGAACAGCGTGCCGGGAACCAATGAAAAACCAGATTACGTCAATGAGAGACGCCTCCTCCAAACAGCAATAGCTCTCTCCTGTAGTACTGTGTGGCATATGCAGGGCGGTTACGCGCACACGGTACAAATCGGGCAGCAGGCACGGATCGGGCAGCGACAGTAAGAATCCTGAGGTCATAGCAAAGATCTATGGGATATCCTATCTGGTGACGGCTACATAGAACATTTAACATAAGGAATAAATCACTGTAGGAAGAAGCATTTTTTTTTATTTTTTATAATCGCTGCAGTTTGGGACATGCTCACGAAGGACAAGCGTGAAAAATTGCGAAGACAGTGAAAACGCCGCCTTCCGTTTCAGACACGGTCGAGGGCGGCCAATCCCGTGTCCCAGAGGGGCGGCGGCGGCGGCGCAGGTTACCGCGGCGAACACAGAAACCGCTCCCCTCGTCACGTGCGGACCTGCGACCAGACGGCGAGGCGCGACGGGAGGAACCACACGCGTCTCCCCCCACCTCCCCCTCCCCCTCCCCCGAGCGATAAATTTAGAGCCCCTCATTCGCAGTCGAGATTATCGACGGCGGCTCCTCAGAACGGCATTCGCGAAAAACACTCTCTTCCCTCGACCCGATTTACGTCCCGCTGGTCGACGCAGACAACGCGTGACAGTTGCCAAGCAATTCTGTCACGGCCATTAGTGTTCATGAAAGGCTACAGTGCCGCCGCGATTCGTCTGAGCTGAGCGAGGCCAGCCGCCATCGGGGTCAGTTCCCTTTCTCAAATCAAAGCGGGCCGACCGAACGGCGTCTTTAAAATCAGCCGCTAACGACAGCCGACCTGGACGAACTGGAACGAAGCTCACAACGTCGCACGGCGCTGCACGACATTGATTCACCAGACACTTTCTACCCCTAAAAGGAACTTAAAATGCATGTGAACCCAAGTGCTTTCACTTGATTTTAGCGAGCCGGAAAGCCAGACCCGACTAATCAAGTTCCCAGACCAGCGAGTCAACTTTGCCGCTTCGCTAAAATCAGATTGACTGATTCAGTGGTCAATTTAAGCAGGATGAAAAGGGGTTTGATTTTGCCATTGACCAAATTAATAAAGTCTCAGAGGTTGCTTATGTTCATGGGGGCAGATCTTTTTGCATCAGGTATTATCATGCAGAGGAACTATTGGCTCAATCGAAGGTAAAGGTACAGAATATTGTTAGCTAGCCACATAGTGAAATGAATCATGATAATACAAAACTAAGGCCACAAGGGGTCGGAAACAGCAACGGTACCTTCCTCTCTTGCGAAATGCTGAACTCCAAACTGAGTTGAGAAGGCTGTTTCCCCATGAAGGGGAGATTGTGTGAGTGAGTGTGCGCACATGCACGAGTGTGCATGTGTGTGTGTGTGTGCGAATGTGTGTCAGCGTCTGTGTGAGTGTGAGTGTGCATGAGTGAGTGTGTGTGTGTGCGCGTGTCTGATGGGGGGCTTTGTGGGGACTGCAGTGACAGACTGTGGCCTAGTGTCACTGCAACCCCCGACGACAGTGAAAATTTTTAATTGTTGGATTTTCCACCTCTAACCCTAACCCTCTCTGGAGTGGCTAATTGTAGCCCCCTCTCTCTCACACATACACACACTTGCATGCCCACACACACAGACAGACACAGACACACCCACACAAAGACATCACAAGATCACAAAATTCTTTATTATCACAAATCTCTTTCCAAATCTTTCCAAAAGCCCACACACCTCTCCCCTTTTACACACAATTTTTTCCCGCTCTACTTCCTGTGCATCTGTGACATGCCAAAGTGCTGTAGTACAATGCTGGAGCCACATCTACAACTGCCTACGCTGCAGAGGGCCAACTCCACAGAAAAGCATTCATTCTTAGTCATGAATTTGAGCGGCCTAAGAAATAAAAACTAAATAAATTTTTATCCTGATTCTAGGTTCCTATGACCTCTCTCTTGGTCAATCATGATCGGTAAATATCCTGACGTTTCCTCGCTATTAAAGAAACCTTGAAAATCTACTGTGTGTCAATCGAACGAGATGAACAATCTGAATGTTCGTTCGGAGCACAGAACACTTGCGTTAACACCGCTGTTTCCTCTGTACATTAAAAATAACATCCTAAAAAGCCCTGCGGTTAACCGTGGCAAGGACACGCTATTTAGTAAGGCACTGTGATCTAACGGCAAAGGGACAGGTGCCCTAATCCCCGTGGGGGAGGGGGGGGGGGTATTGGCTTGGGTTGCCAGGGGCTCTTATCGGAAGTGGGCAAACGCGACACAGACCAGACTTCCCGCCCCCCCCCGCCCCCCGGGCGCGCGGATGATGTCGTAAGTCGCGGTAAAGGTCGCTTCCTGGATACGGAGTCGCCGTACGTCGGCAGGACCGCCGGCTGTCCGCACGCGCTCAGAAGCCGCAGGGGGGGGGGGGCTCAGGTGCGAGCGCAAAGCGGAAAAAAAAAGCCTATTCTTCACAGCCGTGGATCGAACGCGCTCGTAAAACGTGAGGCAATCCAAAGCTTGAAAACGTGCACCTTACGTGTTGAAATCTGCATTCGTTTCTTTGTGCTGAACCACAACTGCGCTTAGTAAAAAAAAAAAAAAAAAAAAATTGCAATACATAATACGAGCAGAAATATCACATTTCACTGTTACTCAGCAGGACTTTTGGCTAGCACTGTACGCAGTTAGTTGAAGAGAAATAAAAGAACAATCACGTGACAGGACAAACTAAAAACCACCGGCATCTGTTAAGAACGGATCAAACTCCCGAACACATTGTGCAGTCCACGGATTAGGAGCAGGTTCGGCGAAAATCAATAATACAGCTTAGGCCACACCCACAACAGACATTAGGCACAAATGGTATTACATATTTCCAGTTAATTCCACAAAAATATACATTTAAAAAAATATACTTTTTTTAAACTTTATAAACTACGTACATCGTTTAAAAAAAAAAAAAAAAAAAAGACACAAAATGGTGCAGCCATTTGCAGCAGTAGACCTAGTGGTGAGATTCCCTTGCATTATTAAACGTGTTTATTTTGTACTAAGGAACAAACAACGGGAACTATCCAAGCTTAACCAGGAGGACTGAATTTTGAGAAACACTTTGACTTGCATTGAAAAGAGTGCAAAATCGAGTAGTCCAGTTCTTTTCCCCTTACGTGCAACCGACCAGTCAGGAGAGGGCTGTCTGTCGCTATTAGCATTTTGAGACTTTGGCTAAGCCACTGCCAACACACTTTCTCCATATTCAAATACTCCCGGTCCCATTTGTGTCATACACAAATGGCATAGCGAGGCTTAGTCTAGAGGCACTATTTTAAAATGAAGGAAGGGGTCGTTTGACGTGAAACGCGTTAGCCTTCCAGGCCGAAGGAAGGTGGCGTGCCGCCACTGCCGGCAGGCGCCGCGACGCCTGAGCTCGCGCGGCTCGCTTCCCGCCGCGACTACAAGCGGCTGCAAGGCGAGCGCCAAACCGAAAGAGGCTGGCTCCTGACTCCATGCATCCCACCCGCTTACCCCGCCCCGCCCCTGTCCCGCCCAAACCCCAGTCTGATTGGCACTTTCCGGACTGCCTGCCACGCCCGTTCCATTCCGCTTTCCCCCGACTGGTTTCCGGCTGGGTCCAAACCCCCCGGGACGGTTGCCCAGGTGACGGCCTCCCCTGGCTGGGGGGGCGGGGTGGCTGGGCGGGTGGGGGGTGGGGGGGGGGCACTTCAGTGGGCAGAAATGTGATGGTTGACCTGCGGAGGGCCCAGAAAGCCCATCCTCTGCTTGTTCTTCCTCTGTTCCGTCATCTGGGAGGTGGAGGTAGAGGCGTATGAAGGGATGAGGGAGAGGAGGAAGAATGGAAAGAGAAGGAGGGAGAAGAGAATCTTCCTCAAACACTGAGCAGTTCATATGCACCCCCCCCCCCCCCCCCCTCAGCAGATCCTCCTGTGTTTCTGCAGTTTACCCACAGCCAGTGACCTAGACCTCACGCCAGTCTTTCCCCACAGCCAGTTATCTACAGACCCAAACGCCAATCATTACCCACAATAATAAGCCTGGTCACGGAGGGACCGTCCCTTTAATAAGCCTGGTCACGGAGGGACCGTCCCTTTAATAATTCAGCAACAGTGAAGTTAACTAATGCTGTGGCTCCTGCAGGGCTGCTGAGAGAGACCTGCAATGCAGCAGCCTTAAGTGCTCCTATGCAGTCAGCCCGGAAGAGCCCAGAAGAGCCAGGAGGAGCCAGGAAGAGCCGGGAAGAGCCGGGAAGAGCCGGGAAGAGCCGGGAAGAGCCGGGAAGAGCCGGGAAGAGCCAGGTAGAGCCGGGAAGAGCCGGGTAGAGCCGGGAAGAGCCGGGAAGAGCCGGGAAGAGCCGGGAAGAGCCGGGAAGAGCCGGGAAGAGCCGGGAAGAGCCGGGAAGAGCTGGGAACAGCACGGAATAGCCCAGAAAAGCACAGAAAAGCCTGGTCCCTCAGTATCACACAAACAGTACGTGAGCCACTTTGTCTTCACGCATGCAGTTTATCACAGAGTCGGGGCAGAGCCACGGGAGGCGATCTGGCCGCGTCCTGGCAGCGCGGCGAAAGCAGGGCTGCAGGCAGGGAACACGGGGGCCCGGAGCCACAAATAAACAGCGACAACAGAAACAAGGGGGGGGGGGGGGGGGAGGACCCAGGAGCCCTCGAAGCGAGCCGTCAGCACTGCAGAATAAAGAGAGACAGCGCACCGGGAGGCATTCTGGGAAGCGAAAGCTTTGCCCTGTCAGGGCCAGGCAGACGGCGAACGCGTTTTTTTCAGAAACTCGGGGAAACTGGGACGCAAAAGAACCGGATGCCGCTCCGGATAAACGCAGGGCTGCAGAGCGGCTCTCAGAGCTCGACAAAGTGAGCGAGTTCCTTTTCCCGCAAGCGGCTTCTGTTCCTCACCCAGAGACACAGAAACATGTCAATCATTTCGTGGAAACGAGCGGAAACTGTACATTTCGCGCACGGCGGCCAGGCGTTCTATATATAAATGCGGAGTTGTCCGCCTGCGCGAAGCTCGCTCTTCGACGGCCGCGGAAGTTGTGTTTTCACGAGTTGGATTAACTATGTTTGTGCAGCAAAGTAGGCCTGCTACAAACATTATACATTCAGTAGCATACACTGGAAGCCAACTTACTGTGCTTTATACGTTCAGATTTCTTAAAAGGATCAGATGGTCTATGAACTAATGGGAGATGCTACTGCGTATGGACTGTATGGACTCTGAGTTACACATTAATGAGCCCAGATCCTCTGTGTTAGACTGACATGTGGGCGGAGCCTCTGGGTTAGACTGACATGTGGGCGGAGCCTCTGGGTTAGACTGCCATGTGGGTGGAGCCTCTGAGTTAGACTGCCATGTAGGCGGAGTCTCTGGGTTAGACTGCTATGGGGGCGGAGTTCTGTGTTAGACTGACAAGTGGGCGGAGCCTCTGGGTTAGACTGCCATGTGGGCGGAGACTCTGGGTTAGACTGCCATGTGGGTGGAGCCTCTGAGTTAGACTGCCATGTGGGCGGAGTCTCTGGGTTAGACTGCTATGGGGGCGGAGTTCTGTGTTAGACTGACATGTGGGCGAAGCCTCTGTGTTAGCCTGCCATGTAAGTGGAGTCTCTGGGTTAGACTGCCATGTGGGCGGAGTCTCTGGGTTAGACTGCTATGGGGGCGGAGTTCTGTGTTAGACTGACATGTGGGCGAAGTCTCTGGGTTAGACTGCCATGTAGGTGGAGCCTCTGAGTTAGACATTAATGTGGGCAGAGCCCCTGTGTTAGACTTCCATGTGGGTGGAGTCTCTGGGTTAGACTGCTATGTGCGTGAGCCTCAGTGTTAGCCTGCTAGGTGGACTGAGCGTGCAGGCGCAGCCGTGGAGCAGCGGGGACCTCCCGGCCTCTGGGGGGCAGCACCTACCTGCTCCTTGAGCTCGGCCAGCTGGGCGGACAGGAGGGACACCAGCGAGAGCGTGCCGTCCAGCCTCTCCTGCAGCGAGCGGATCTCGTTCTGCTCGCCGTCGCCCTCGCTGCTCACCAGCGACATGGCGCGCATGCGTGGGAACCAGTCCAGGTTCTTCTCCTGTGGTTGGGGGGGGGGGGGGGGGGGGGGGGGGTCAGAACACACGAGACCTCCTGATGAGTTTGCGTCTAACTTCTGGAGCAGGGGCGGGCTACCCCATGTGTGTACGTTCCATGTGTCTAAAACAGCAATCCAGACTCTGCTGCAGAGGAGACTACCCTTCCTTGTGGTTTCCTGCGAAGGATTCACTCACAATCGATTAGCCTGATCGTTTATTTGACCTGATATTTTCGAGGAAGCCACACGCTACAGCTACAAAATAAAAATGCATAAAACTTCAGTCAGGTACAGGAGTGGAGCAGTACTGTAACAGTCACAGTGCTGTTTACAGGAGCTGCATAGCTCAGTTTTAACTGTTCATTTCACCCCCGGGGGCGACCCGCGCGAACCCAGACAGCCACAAGCAGCCCACCCTTAAACCCTTGGGGGGGGGGGGGGGGGGGGCATATGAACACGTGCAGGGGGGAGGGGAGGTGGGGGCAGAGATAATGAAAGCGTCGCCATGGCGACGGACGCTCCGGCGGCGCTCTCGGCCCGGCGGGGTTCTCCCGGCCGTTAGTTCCGCGCCGGCGAAAGACGAGAAAGTGCGAGAGGGAAAAACAGAGAGGCTCCCTCCGTCTGAGCCCCCCCCCCCCCCCCCCCGAAGCGGATCAGGTGCTCTTATGTAATCCGCCGGACTCACTGCTGATAGGTGCTGGGTGACGGCGCCATGTTGTGCTGGAGATTCTGCCGCTTACATAACGGATTGGATTGGGGGGGGGGAGGGGGTTACAGAAAGGGAAAGGGGGGGGGGGGGGGGGGGGGGGAGAGCTTTCTCTTTCTCCAATAAAAAGGCAGGAGGCTGGCTGTCTCAGCGCTGTGATGCTCCTCAGCAGTTTTTGCAGCCGAAACGCTGAGACCCAGAGGGAAAGCCCAAACTGGCAGCAGTGCACCCGTTCACCAATCGCTCCTGTGACTCTGCACAATGCTCAGCAGTGCACCCGTTCACCAATCGCTCCTGTGACTCTGCACAATGCTCAGCAGTGCACCCGTTCACTAATCACTCCTGTGACTCTGCACAATGCTCAGCAGTGCACCCGTTCACCAATCGCTCCTGTGACTCTGCACAATGCTCAGCAGTGCACCCGTTCACTAATCACTCCTGTGACTCTGCACAATGCTCAGCAGTGCACCCGTTCACTAATCACTCCTGTGACTCTGCACAATGCTCAGCAGTGCACCCGTTCACTAATCGCTCCTGTGATTCTGCACAATGCTCAGCAGTGCACCCGTTCACTAATCGCTCCTGTGATTCTGCACAATGCTCAGCAGTGCACCCGTTCACTAATCGCTCCTGTGATTCTGCACAATGCTCAGCAGTGCACCCGTTCACTAATCGCTCCTGCTATTCTGCACAATGCTCAGCAGTGCACCCGTTCACTAATCGCTCCTGTGACTCTGCACAATGCTCAGCAGTGCACCCGTTCACTAATCGCTCCTGCGATTCTGCACAATGCTCAGCAGTGCACCCGTTCACTAATCGCTCCTGCGATTCTGCACAATGCTCAGCAGTGCACCCGTTCACTAATCGCTCCTGTGATTCTGCACAATGCTCAGCAGTGCACCCGTTCACTAATCGCTCCCGTGACTCTGCACAATGCTCAGCAGTGCACCCGTTCACTAATCACTCCTGTGACTCTGCACAATGCTCAGCAGTGCACCCGTTCACCAATCGCTCCTGTGACTCTGCACAATGCTCAGCAGTGCACCCGTTCACTAATCACTCCTGTGACTCTGCACAATGCTCAGCAGTGCACCCGTTCACTAATCACTCCTGTGACTCTGCACAATGCTCAGCAGTGCACCCGTTCACTAATCGCTCCTGTGATTCTGCACAATGCTCAGCAGTGCACCCGTTCACTAATCGCTCCTGTGATTCTGCACAATGCTCAGCAGTGCACCCGTTCACTAATCGCTCCTGTGATTCTGCACAATGCTCAGCAGTGCACCCGTTCACTAATCGCTCCTGCTATTCTGCACAATGCTCAGCAGTGCACCCGTTCACTAATCGCTCCTGTGACTCTGCACAATGCTCAGCAGTGCACCCGTTCACTAATCGCTCCTGCGATTCTGCACAATGCTCAGCAGTGCACCCGTTCACTAATCGCTCCTGCGATTCTGCACAATGCTCAGCAGTGCACCCGTTCACTAATCGCTCCTGTGATTCTGCACAATGCTCAGCAGTGCACCCGTTCACTAATCGCTCCCGTGACTCTGCACAATGCTCAGCAGTGCACCCGTTCACTAATCGCTCCTGTGATTCTGCACAATGCTCAGCAGTGCACCCGTTCACTAATCGCTCCTGTGATTCTGCACAATGCTCAGCAGTGAACCCGTTCACTAATCGCTCCTGTGATTCTGCACAATGCTCAGCAGTGAACCCGTTCACTAATCGCTCCTGTGACTCTGCACAATGCTCAGCAGTGAACCCGTTCACTAATCGCTCCTGCGATTCTGCACAATGCTCAGCAGTGAACCCGTTCACTAATCGCTCCTGTGACTCTGCACAATGCTCAGCAGTGCACCCGTTCACTAATCGCTCCTGTGACTCTGCACAATGCTCAGCAGTGCACCCGTTCACTAATCGCTCCTGTGATTCTGCACAATGCTCAGCAGTGCACCCGTTCACTAATCGCTCCTGTGATTCTGCACAATGCTCAGCAGTGCACCCGTTCACCAATCGCTCCTGTGATTCTGCACAATGCTCAGCAGTGCACCCGTTCACTAATCGCTCCTGCTATTCTGCACAATGCTCAGCAGTGCACCCGTTCACCAATCGCTCCTGTGATTCTGCACAATGCTCAGCAGTGCACCCGTTCACCAATCGCTCCTGTGATTCTGCACAATGCTCAGCAGCGCACCCGTTCACTAATCACTCCTGTGATTCTGCACAATGCTCAGCAGCGCACCCGTTCACCAATCGCTCCTGTGACTCTGCACAATGCTCAGCAGTGCTGCTGCTCAAACATCCACATCGCGGATGTGAAGTGAAGTTTACACGCTACTGCTGAATTTCCCCATAGCCAATCTATGTCTGTTACTGCGCTCTGCCACATCCAGTCCATGTTGCTGAATTCCCCTACAACCAACCAAAGTCTGTTAGTGAATTTCCTCATTTACAATCTTTATCTGTTTGTGAATTTGCCCATTTCCAATCTACAGGTATGTCTGCTAGTGAATTTGCCTATATCCAACCTACAGGTACGTCTGTTAGTGAAAGTGCCTGTATCCAATCTATGTCTGTGAATTTGCCTAGGTCTCATCTATGTCTGTTAGTGAATTTGCTTATGTTCAATCTATTTCTGTCAGTGAATTTGCCTATAGCCAATCTATTTCTGTCAGTGAATTTGCCTATAGCCAATCTATTTCTGTCAGTGAATTTGCCTATAGCAAATCTATTTCTGTCAGTGAATCTGCCTATAGCCCATCTATTTCTGTTAGAGAATTTCTGGATATCTGGGACATGAATTTACACGTGAAGTAGGGTAACTCAAGGACAATCGGAAAAAAGCGAAGCCTTTGTTGTGAGAAGAA